>NC_083429.1:5000-54332 GCF_020745735.1 Hemiscyllium ocellatum | reverse complement strand
GTACATTCTACTCATCAAATTTAGGCAATGCTTGAATATATTTAAACAGATCCCCACCAGGCCTTTGGCTACGATGTGTTTGCACATCCTCACTCTCTTCCTCACTGAGCTTAACTCCTACTTTAACCTTCATTCGTTTAAGCCGACTTTCCTGTCTAAGTACCACTTTCTTAAGTTCAAACTCTCTCTTTCTCCCTTTCTTCTGCATCTTTTTGGTCTTATCATTCCGCTAAAACGATTTGTTCTTTTTCCCTTTCCTCTGTTTTTAACCAGGACTCAAAGTGATTCATTTCCTTTTCATGTCCAAGCTGCCTTATCTGGAATTGAATTGTCGCATTTGCAAAGATTCTGGTGGCATTCCAGCAAATACAAATGATTATCTATTACTGTGAGTACTTTTCCTTTTTTCACAGAAAAAAGGCAAACCGAACTCCAACTTGTCTGTCAATTGCAACAGCGTTACCTTGCTCACCTTTTGTAAAATACCCGAAGTCACTTCGTCCACTCCCAGAAAACGCTCAGTGACTGAAAAGGCCATGACTGCACTCAGCACTCATTAAACCAACAGAATTCAACACCTGGAAGAAAAGAAACGAGCAATTACAACCCGCTGTCTCTTAGTCCAACAAGCTGAACCCAGTTTGAAATTATCGAATCAATCCTGACCAAATAAAAAAGTCTGGTGTGGACCGGGCCAGACACCCTCAGAATATTTTTAAAAAGTGGGAGACACCTTAATTTTTCTTATTTTAAAGGCAAATGTGAAGTGGATTTTCCAGGTCTGATGCACCAAGTCAAACAACATTGCCTTAAACAAACAGAATTTATGCAAACATACAGTGAGATACGAACAAAATAAATCAAAATTTAACATAGATTAATTATTTGACCAAAACATAACCGCTTGATGTGTTCCAATCCAGCAACATTCCAAAAACATACCCCTTGACACAAAAGGAAAACTCACACTCAGGTTCTAACACACAAGACAGAACAGCTACCAAAGAGATTTTACACAGAGTATTCTCTCAGCAACCATCTGCCGAAGCTTGGAAATTTCCTGCATTGCAGCAGCTGCTCACAGTTACAGCTATAAAGCACAAACTAGAAAAAAAACTTGAACTGGAAGAACTGGTCAATCTCTTGCCATTGTTAAGCTGGATTCTTGCCAGATATTTTGGCACATTTGCCTTTACAACAAGGACAAAGTAATCATTTTTATGTGAGTCACAGAGACTCTTTGAAGTAATTCTGAGGGACAGATTAAAGGTAATTTTGGAAGGGCAGGGATTAATAAAGAACAGTGTCCACTCATTTTTCTTTAATGAAGAGTTGACTCTTACTGCACTGAATGCAATTTTTGATGATTATCCAATTGTTTCAATGAAGGCAATATTTCTGATGTCGGTTGTTTGGAGATCAGAAAGGATTTTGATAAGGTCCTGCATGTGCCACTGATAGCAAAGGTATCATGAAACAATCATGAAATCAATTGAAATTTGGCAAATTAGACCTATAAAGCTGAGTTAATGGCAGCAGAGGATAACGGTTGATGATCCATGTTTTGACTGGAAGTCTGTCTGGAAGTGTGGAGGATAGACTTCGCTCACAGGAGGAAATAAATAGGTTCATCAGATGAACAGATCGGTGGTAAATGGAATTCAATAGGGATTATAAGCAACATAATGGGTCAGAGTAATTGGTCATTGCATTCAGCTGTTAACCAACTGGTTTGTGGATCGGAGAGCAGCCAGGGAAGGAAGCCTCTTTGTTTTTGTTTCCCGTCAGCTTACGCCGTGACACAATCCTGCATTATCAATGGGGATTTTGGTTGCAAGACAGTTTCAAAAGATGTTGCTCACTTCACCGTTGTATGTCAAATGACAGCTTGTAATGTATGGTGCTGCAAATTATTTTTTTTTAGATTAGATTAGATTAGACTTAGACTTACAGTGTGGAAACAGGCCCTTCGGCCCAACAAGTCCACACCGACCCGCCGAAGCGCAACCCACCCATACCCCTACATTTACCCCTTACCTAACACTACGGGCAATTTAGCTTGGCCGATTCACCTGACCCGCACATCTTTGTGACTGTGGGAGGAAACCGGAGCACCCGGAGGAAACCCACGCAGACACGGGGAGAATGTGCAAACTCCACACAGTCAGTCTTATGAAGAAAGAAAATTGATTTTTTTGCCCTAATTGATCAGTACTTTACAGTGTCTTACAACTTCTTCATCTCTGTTAGGAATCCTATTTTTGTATAGTAGCCTGGCAAATAATTGTGTGTAGTTGACACAGCGAATAAAGAAAATAATTTTAAGAGGAATACCAGAACCAACATTTCCAGAGTGTGCTGACTTCCTGGATTCAATTCCACTCTCTTCAGTTGGCGCAAGTGTGTAGGGTGTACCCCTCACTCCCTCCCAGGATGACAAATAAATAGAAAGGGGAGAGACATTGATTTGCTCACAAATGTTGCACCGAGGATCAAGTCTGAAGACAACATCTTCATTGCCTGATCACAATCGAGGAGTAAGGCTTCTCTGAAGAAGTCAATCAGAATCACTGTACTTGGCGATGATGTTCTTCGGTTCCAGGTGCATCGCACCTACCCACTGTTGCCCACACTCTCCTGGAGCCAAAGTTTCCAGGGCAACGAGCTAAGTGCCCAGACCAGAGTGAGAAGCCGTTTGGGGAGCTCCCCATCTCTCCAGCAACAATTGACGAAGAACAAGGTGAATATCATCAGGGTTTGACTGTACTGCCTGTCTGAGTTCTGTCTGTTCTGTCTGTAGGGAAAGATATGGAGCATGTGGAAATAGAGATAGCGGTAGACCAAAGAGGAATTTGAAAACAAGGAATGAACCATATATTACAGTTTGGAATGAACGGGGGTGGGGTGGGGGGGCGGAATGTGGTAGATTGCATTTATATGTTTGTTGAGGGCATGTGGACAGTGCTACCGGGATCAACATTTATTTCCCAGCTCAGGTCCTCTGGAGAAAGTGTTGCCATGGACCAGGCCTTCGAGTCATAGAGATGTACTCAGTACATGGACTTCGGCAGTTGATGCTACACCACTTGTGGAAACAATCCGAAGTCCATCCAGCCTACACTATTTCATTTTCATCGTTATGTTTATCCAATGACCATCTAAATGCCCTTAAAGTTGGCGACTCCACTATTGTGGCAGGCAGGGCGTTTCATGCCCTTACTGCTGTATGAGTAAATAAACTGCCTGTGACACCTATCCTATATAGATCAACCCTCAATTAAAAGCTTGTCCCATTTTGCTAGCCATCACCACTCGAGGAAAAAGGCTCTAACTGTCCAACTTATCTCACTCTCTGACTATCTTATATGTCAATTTGGTCACCTCTCAACCGTCTTTTTAATGAAAACAGCTGCAAAACCCGCAGCTTTTTCTCATACGACCTTCCCTCTATACCAGGCAACATCCCAGTAAATCTCTCTGAACCATTTCCAAAGCTTCTACATCCTTCCAATTTTGTGACTAGAGGTACACTTAATACTACAAGTGTAGCCACACCAGAGTTTTTTTTTAAGAGCTGCATCACAACCTCGTGGTTCCGAAACTCAATGCCTCTCCCATATGAAAGTGAACACACCATATGCTTTATAAAACAACACAGGCAGCCCGGTTGACAACTTTCAGGGATCTCTGTACATAGACAGCCAGTTCTCTCTGTTCATCTACACTACCATGGCCATGCATTCAAGCACCCTGAGTCTTCATGCCTCAGCCTTGCATAAGCCTTCTTCTTCCTCTTGAAAAGAGATTCAACTCGGATTAATTCGATATCCTAAATTAATCTAATTCCATTTGCCAGTACTTGACCCATATCCCTGTAATTGTTTTCTATTCATGTCCTCATCCAGATGCCAGTTGAATGTTGTAACTGTATCAGCCTCCACCACTTACTCGAGCAGCACATTCCATATACGCATGGCACTTTGCATTAAAATGTTGTCCCTTTTTTATCTTATCCCTCTCACCCTAAACTTATGCCATCTAGTTTTGTACATCTCCAAACTAGGAAAATGACCTTTCATATGTACTTTATCCATGCCACTCATGATTCTTTAAACATCCAAATGATCACCCCTCAGCATCCGACGCTCCACGGAAAACAGACCCAGTCTATTCAGCCTCTGCTTGAAACCCTTCAACACTTGCAACGTAACTGTAAATCTTTTATTAACCCTTTCAAGTTCCACAACAAACTTTCTGCAGGAAGTAGACCAGAAGTGTACATAATCTTCCAAAAGCGGGCTAACCAATGTTCTGTACAGTCATTACATGACCTTCCAACACAGATACTCAATGGTCTAACAGATTGAGGAAAGCATTCTGAAAGTCTTCTTCTCTGTCCTATCTACCTGACAGTCTAATTCAAGGAACTATGAAACTTCACTCCAAGGTCTCTTCGTTCAGTATCATTCCCCAGGACTTGTCATTAAAAGTATATGTCCTGCCCTGATTCGCCTGTGATCTTTGACTGCCCCTTCACAGAGGGCACCAGGCAACCCAAAGGTTCTTCTCCTGAAGCTACAGTCCGTCAATTTAGGTTGGTTGAAATCACTCTAGACAAATCTACAGACATTTTTTTTCGAAGATGGAAATAATAGAAACTGTGAATGGAATCATTAGGACTTCTGCAAAAATTGCTAATGTCCCATTTAAGAGGTTAGAGTGTAAAGTGAAAGTGCCCATGATTGTTAGGAATACAATGGTGCAGACTGAGAATTAGTTAACAGACTGGAAACAGACAGGAGAAACAGAACAATAGTTTTGGGAATATAAAACTTTGACAAGTAGAGCATGGCAAAGATCAGTGCACTTGGACCCCAGCTACTTAAAGTATAGGTCACCGTTTTGGATGAGGAAATCCAATGTAATTTTTCAAAATTTGTTGACATAAACCTCAGGGGGATTGTGAGTGAGCAGGACGCAGAGAAGCTTCAGGGTGAATTATGCAATTTGAGTGGCAAATGCAGAGCAGATGCAGTATCATTGTGAAGTTATCCACTTTAGTAGAAAATTCAGAATTTCAGAATTTAATTTGAATGTTGGTAGATTTGAAAACTTTGATTTCCAAGGGACCTGGGTGTGCTTGTACACCAGTCTTTGAAATCAAGCACATACGAAGGCAAAGGGTCCTTTGTCCTTCATTGCAAGAGGGTTTGAGTACAGAAGCAACTGTGCAGGGTTTTGTGAAGCCTTGTCTGGAGTCTGTGAGGAAGTGTAGTCTCCTTCATCAAGAAACATTATTCTTGATGCAGAAAAACAGAAATCTCTTATGTGAGTGAATGGTGGACCAAAGAAATAACTGTCCATGAATCAGGAGGAATCTCCAGCTACACTGTCCTTGTCTCAAGTCAAATTTGGAAATGACGTCTCTTGTTGACATTTCCTTAAAGCTTTGCCCATAATGTGAAGTGTGTGATGTTCCCCTCACTCTCAGTTAGTTCAAGTGTCGCAGAACAACACAGAGTCTGATGGCACTGTTTGGTTTCAACACACCCACTGCAGGCTTCACCACCCCACACCCAAACAAAGAGATGATGTTAATATAGTGTCGTTTTGTGAGAGGAAGAATTAGTGGAGCTGGAATCATTAAAAATGGATGAGTCACCGGTGCCAGATGGATATTTTCCCAGGATGCTGAAGGAGTTCAGAGAGAAGTTGGCAGATGCTGTGAGGATTAATTTCCAGTCTTCACTCGGCACAGGTGAGGTGCCAGAGGGATAGCAGAATGTAAATGCAGTTTCGTTGATTAAAACAGGTACCAAGGAAACGTGAAACAATTGTAAGCAAGTTAGTCTTACTTTGATTATAGCAAATTGCAAAAATCAATCCTGACAGTTCAGGTAAACTATCAGTTAGAAATGCATGGATTAATCATGGATAGACATTTTTGCCCTTCAAGGGAGTTTCATGTATAACAAATTTTATCGAATTCGTTGAGGAATTCACAAGAGGACCGTTGTGTATAGTGAAGTGGATATTGTCTACATGGATTTTATTAAGACATTTGACAAGGTCCCATATGGCAATCTAGTCAAAAGGAAAAGTCCATGGGATATAAGGCAATTTTTTTGAATTGGATCGTCTGTGTCTGACGTCTTTCCATTTGCAAGTTTCATTAGGAAACTGTGATATTGTAAGCAACGACGTTGTTTCCGAACCCAGCATTTTTGAGAATTCTGGAGCAAGTTTGAATTGTTAGTGTCACGTTCTGTTCTATGTGTCAGATTGTATGATCAGAGATAAGCGTGACTCTTTTACTCTGAATCTGGATCTATGGCCATCATTGTTCTATTTTACCATTGCCCTGCCAGAGCACTTCTCTGCTATTGGCTGGTTTCATGTACCCCTTTTAGCAATCGTATTTTAGCTCGGTTTTGTATTTTATAGTCACACCTGCAAATTATGCCAAAATCAGGTTCCCATCACTGCTTATCCCCTGTGTGTTTTGCAGACTTTTCAATTTTACCTACGCATAGAATTCTTCATGGTCAGAATTTTTATTTTTGCAATGCTGTTAACTTCTACTTGGCAAATTACGTGCTTCATCCAGTTCATACTTCATAACCTGTGTTTTTGATTTTGTGGTTTCTGTTTCACTCCGTTTGTTCTGTCTAGTTTCAAACCATTTTTTTAATAAGAGGAGGCTTTTCAGTCAACACATTGATGCAAAACACTACATCAGGATCTGAAAGAGTTACCAAACGTAACACTACCGGAATATCACTGAATGTTGAACATAAATGGAGAAAGCGCTGTTCCCACTGAGTAGAAATCCTGCACTGGTTGTGAGCGAGGACAAGGCTTCAACCAAAGAACTGGCCTGACAGAACATAAACGTACCGATAAGAAGCTGTGGAAATATGGTGGCTGTCGGAAAGATTTTTTTCATCCATAAAAGCTGTAAATGCATCAGTGCAGTCAAATCGGGGAAGAGGCGATTCATGTTTGGTATATGGCGAGGGATTCACTCAATCGTCCACCTTGCTGATGCACCAGAGAATTCACACTAGGAAGAAACCATCCCACTGCTCTGAATCTGGAGAAGCATTTACTCAATCATCCACCTTGCTGATACACCAGAGAGTTCCCACTGGTAAGAGGCCTCCAGCTGGACATTGTTCTGCGTTGGAACAGATTTATCAGACCTGATTACGCAGCAGCGAACTCAAACTGACGATAGACAATTTAACTGCGGGAACTGTTATGAAATTATGAGGCGCTGATGTGTTCAAACTGACGAGAAAATGCGCAGGTTCTCTGACTGTAGGCCTGCATTTAGGTGATCATCTTTCCTTACCATACACCACCACCAATCACTCACTATGTTAGGGAGACGTTACTCATTTACTCTGACTGAGGGAAGGGGTTCTCTGAGTCATCGCACTTGTTGATACTCTGGTGTGTCACACTGCAGAGAAGCCATTCACCCACTCTAACTGTAAATAGGAACTCACACAGGTATCACAACTGCTGAGGCAATAGAAAGTTCACAAGTAACGACAATGATTAGATTTCTTTGTTATCACATCCAGGAGGGAATCATGTTCATTTTGGTCTGTTTCTGCTAATGCCAATAACCCCCTGCTCAGTTATATGTTAATGTTGATAATTGTTAAATGAACAAGCATTGAGTAAAACGTAGCACGTATCATCATCACATTGTCTATCGCACAGATGATTGCCTTTTGAATTGCTCTCCGTTTCCCCTCCATCCTCACATTTTACAAGAAGTTTGAGAAGCGTTGTTGTCACTGAGATGGACGTCAATTCGAACAGCTGCCCCTACCTAGACTGGGAAAGGTTGTCTCGAAGTCTCAGTGATCTAATTTCCCACCAATGTGTTCACGCACAGCGGACAGAACATTCTGGTACTCTCACTGGAAGACTGTCTTCAGGAAATCACCTGCCTTCACTGTACACTAGTGAGTTCACAAGATGGAGAAGCTGTTCACTTGCTCTGAGTGTGGGAGGATTCACTCAGACATCGCATTTTTTTTACTGCAGTTAATACATTCCAGAATAGGTCTACATGTGAAATGTTCTGAATAAAATTCATACGAATTAGCCTTGTGTTAAACCCAGTGTGTTGAGTCTTTTTCATATCTCCAACACAGGCAAATCATTTTTGAAGGCGATGCTTCTTTCTTCTAATAACAAGTGTGAGCAGTTCAAGGGGTTTAGTCCCCATTAAGATTGACACAATATGATCAGCTGCCTCCGCTGCTTATTTCCATGCCACTAGCTTCTTGGGTTCAACTGCCTGTCAAGTTCCTCCTTGCCTGACCCGTGACCGCACAGTTTTCGCCAGTGTCTCTCCTGTCAGAGCTAAACCTTGTCCATGAGACATACCTTTGTCCTACTGAAGTATTTTCACTGAACATGTTCGTTGATATATTGTTCGCAGTTCACTTTCCCTTAAACCATCATATTTTTCATTTTTATTTATAAAATGCTTCACTCCACAATGCTTGCGAAGAGTTGAGCTCGGTGTCCCCCAAAGAGTTATCTTTTGTCCCTCCTATTTCTCATCGACACACTGTCTCTGGTTGATATTATCCAGAAGCACTGTGTTAGCGATCACTGTCAACCACCAGCTCTACCTCACCACCAACCATGGCTATTCCTACGCTGCCATCAAATTATCACAAAGCTAAAACTGCATGAGGAGAAATACGGTCTAAGTAAAATGTTGCAAGACCAGCATATTTTCTTCAGTTACAACTACACATTCCATTTTCAAATTCTGAGTCCATTCTGACAGTGAGGTTGAACCATACTGTTCATAATTTCAGTCACAGATTTAACCTCTAGATGAATTTTGAAACGCAAAACCACACCATCGAACATACCAGATACTTACATCACCATAACATCAGCCGTCCCTTCTGCCACTCAGTTTATCTTTGCCAAAAACCTCCTCTGTGCCTGTGTTAACTTTATAATTGATTATTTCAATGCATTCCTGACGGGCCTCTCACATTCACTACAGCACCATTTGGAAATGTAAGATTTCCCACATCTCTGTTTTGCAATTCCTATTCCACATTCCCTCCAAACGGTAGGTGTACAGTCGCTCAAAGTTTTCCAGCTCGGACGGAGGCATTCACGTCCAATTTCATAAATCATAGAATCATAGAGATGTACAGCACGGAAACAGGTCCTTTGGTCCAACTCGTTCATGCTGACCACATATCTCAATTCAATCTAGTCCCACCTGCTAGTATCCGACCCATTTCCCTGCAAACCCTTCCCATTCATTTTCACATCCAAATTTATTTTAAATGTTGCCATTGTACTAGCCTCCACCACTTCCTCCAGCAGCTCATTCCATTCACATACCACGCTCAGAGTGAAAAAGTTGCCCCTTAAGACTCTTTTATATCTTTCCACTATCACCCTAAACCTATGCCCTCTAATTCTGGACTCCTAGAGACGATTAATCCTATTCATGAGCCTCATGATTTTATAAACCTCTATAATGTCAGCCCTCAGCCTCTGACGCTCCAGGGAACATAGACGTTGCCTATTCAACCTCTCCCTAAAGCTAAAATCCATTTGAGGTAATTTGTGGCAATCTTCTTCGCTGACCACTACACCCCCAATTCTTGTATCTTCAACAAACTTACTAACTATACCTTTTATGCTCCCTCCCAAATTGTTTGTATAATTGATGAAAATTAATGGACCCCGCACCGATCCTTGTGGAAGTCAAGACCGTTTTGTGAGTTTGAGTTCTTTAATGTAAAAATTCTAGAACTTTCTTAAAGTTACATTCTCAAGTGGACTTTAATATTAGGTTCCAATGTGACCCAGATAATGCAGTGAAGGTGTGAGGTGCCCTGTGTGTGCTGTCTGTGCCCCAATGATCAGATTGATTCTAATCTGAAAAGGGAATATACAGAATCTTACTTTCATTTAAGCATTTTTAAGCAAATTTACTCCACAAGCTTATATGTGTGTGTGTGCATGTGAGACTGTGTGTGCGTGGAGTTATGAGTGAGAAAGTGTGAGTATGTGTATGTGTGTGAGTGTGTGTGTAACAGTGTTTAAGTCCTTTAAGGTGCATGTGTGAACATAGGAGTGCATGTGTGAGCATATGAGAGAGATCTTATGTACGAGAGGATCTGCAAAGTGTATAGATCTGGAGGGTGTGTGTGTGTGTGTGTGTGTGTGTGTGTGTGTGTGTGTGTGTGTGTGTGTGTGTGTGTGTGTGTGTGTGTGTGTGTGTGTGTGTGTGTGTGTGTGTGTCATTCCTTGCCATTTAACAGTTTCACAAGAACAATAACCACCACCACACCAACCCCCTTCCCCTTCCGAAAAGGAGGCAGAGAATATTCCTGTGGTTTATTATCTGAAAGATTGAATCCTAAGGTGGAAATAGCGACCACAGCAGGTTAGTGCAGAGGAGGAGTTGGCCGCAGTGCACTGCATTGTGTTGCCGGTAGCATACAGAGATGAATAACCTCTAGGTGATCACTTCGGTGTGGAAAAGACGAGGGCTCAGGTATAAAAACATTTTTATCGGCCTGGAATGCACAAGGATGTGGTTAACATTTGCTGTACACGTCATACCTGCCAAACGGTGGGTCAGCCACAAACAGTAATAAAACCAGCACCTTTGTTGCCGATTCCCACATTCAAAGAGCTATTCCCACTCTTTGACAGACAATCAAACTAAGGCCATCACTGTGATAAGACCAAAGCCTAACCACTTACCCACCAGTGAAGATAGGATGAATTAGCTTCTCGAGGCCAAGAGGAATGGAGATGGGCTTTGAAAACTTATCAAGAGTGAAAAGGTTTCACCTGGAGCAGTTGCACCACTGACAAAGAAATTGAAACAAGTAAACAAATGTTAACGAAATACGGCAGGATAGAGTTCACAGTTGGTCTCAATGGCGAATCCAGAAAACTGTAAAGTGCCAAATTCAAAGATGCGGTGTGTAATGAGCTGAGGACAAAAACGGCAGCATCAGAGCAAGAACTTTAAAATTATGGAGAATC
The DNA here is from genome assembly GCF_020745735.1 of Hemiscyllium ocellatum. Lineage (NCBI taxonomy): Eukaryota > Metazoa > Chordata > Chondrichthyes > Orectolobiformes > Hemiscylliidae > Hemiscyllium > Hemiscyllium ocellatum. Next base: position 43,271 of record NC_083429.1, on the reverse strand, counting down.
AGAAAAGAAGGACACGCTGCCTCAACAGGTTGTGGATCCTGTAGATACAGAGGATCAACTGAACATGTTCAAACCGGATGTTAGACTTTTGTTAAGTGCTTCAATGGATCTGGAAAAAGGGTCAGTCCTGATCGAATTAAATGCTTGAAGGGATTAAGGGACTGAGTGGCCTCCTGTTACTGATGGATATTACTGTGATTGGAAGATGTAGGTAAAATTAATAACTGAAAAGCTTTTCTTTGAGGTATATGTGTCTTTGTCTATGATCTGTCAAATAAATTTGATTGCCTCGCCACTGCCTGAGGTATTGAAACCCTACAAGGGAGAGGAGACGAGGTCTACACACATCTCTCCGTTTGGGCTGGATCATGAATTTCAAAAGAACTTACTCATCCTCTGACTGGTTACATTTTATTTTGACTGAAGTAAGCTGATAAGGTGAATTTTGAGCCTAATACTTAATTGAAGAAGATATCCTGGAATTAATCAAATGAATTCATTAGTCCCAGTCAGAAGCAGATGATAAAGAGCGAGCCCTGCAACAGTGAAGGACTGACAACGCATTTCAAACTCAGAATGGTGCATGACTTGGATGGACGTTGCATATATTGGTGTTGCCAAGCATCTGATGCCCTTGTCTTTCTATGCGATTGAATCATGGTTTTGGACGTGCGGCGAAGCAGTCTTGGCTATTTGCTGTGATGCATCCAGTAGTTATTATGAACTGGTGAGTCACTCGCTACCAACTTGAAAACATGTAAATTATGAAAAGTAGGCCATTCAGCCCGACTAGTCTGCTCTGCCATTCAATAAGATCAACAAAACTGGCTTACTAGGCCAGCATGGAACATGAAATGATTTACTGATTACAGAAAGGACGAAATAGTTTAAGGCTTAAAATGTATTATTATGAACAATAAAGGTATTTATCTGAAAGCATAAACCAGTAACCACTTTAAAGCAGCAAACTTGTTCGTCACGCTATCTTGTGCTCATAATCCAAGAACGTTAGCCAGTTTCGGCTATTTTGACGAGTATTGCCGGGAAAGAAAGCAATTTCTGTGATCTGATCAAACTGTGATCTAGAATATATTCACTATCTAACTGTAAAACTGTCGCTCCATTCATTCTGAATCAGCATGGCGTTTTAACAAAACTGCACTTGCTACTATAATGAAAAAGTCATGCATAGACTCCCCCATATGTTTTTGTTATCAAATACTGTAATTAGAATAAGTCTTCGGACATTGGTTCCTATATGTTTACAGAACCTCTGCCCATAAATAAACAATGGCTTCGAACGATTCAAATACTTTGTTTTAGATTAATTACAGTGTGGAAACAGGCCCTTCGGCCCATCAAGTCCACCCCACCCCGCAACGCATCCAGACTCTTCCCCTTACAGTTACGCCTGCCCCTAACATTACGAGCAATTTACCACGGTCAGTTCACCTAACTGCACATTTTTCGAGGGTGGGAGGAAGCCGGAGCACCCGGAGAAAACCTACGGAGACACATGGAGAATGTGCAAACTCCACCCGGAATTGAACCCGGGTCTCTGGTGCTGTGAGACAGCAATACCGCCCACTTTGCCACCGCTCCATCCACTTGTCTTAGTCTTGTTTCATGTCGGTAAAAACTTCAGCAGTTATTTTGAATGTTGCATTGAGATTGCTTGCTGTTTACAGAGAAAAAGCGTGGAACAATGTCACCCTCCAAGATGGAATCCTGAGCCGGCAAACAAAGACCCTCGATCGCCAATTGAATTTTGTCCTTTGATGGCATGGGTTTGCTGACTATGTGCCTCTCCGAAGGTACTGCGGTCAACAACGCTCATTTCCACGCTTCATTTACCATCTCTCCTTCGAACTGTCCCACAGATGCAGTCTGGTGAGACTTTGCTCTGGAAACAAACCAGGTCTGGTTACCATTGATAAAGAACGAGTTACATTTGTTTTGTTAGAACCGTGTGCGCTTGAAGTGAACACGCTGTTTTAGAGATATGAACAGTGACTGAAAGTTTGAATAGAGATTCTGAAATGCAACTAATGTCTGGATGTTTTTTTTATTATTAGACCGTGCATGCTAGAAAGGTCCACGGCTGTTTAAGCGATTTGAGGGTTACTGAGGTTTGGAATAATGTAACTGAAGTTTTGAGAGGTTTTTTTTCACGGACTGTCAGTAGCTGTTAAAAATATACCAACCAATGCAAATTGTTTAGCATTGTGATTTCGTTAAGCACGTCAGCGGCTGTCAAACATATACCAAACAACAGTTAACTGCCTGCATGATAAGTATCTGTTTTTAAAGTGCTACTTTGTTGCACCCTCGATTTCAAATACTAAGTCACAGAATAGTGTTGATACATTCAGCCAGCAGCAAAACCAATATCGAGACTGTTGTCAATCTGAGTTGTTTTGTTGTCTGATACTTAAGAATTTTAAGCAATGTTAGGTACTCTCACTGGTGGGAGCGGGCAATGCAGTCTGAGAATTGAGTGGAGTTATTGGACTAAAGGATTGTATGTTTAATTGTAACTGTGATTTTTGTGAGAACTAGGGAACTAACTTTTTTTTTTAAAAGCCGGAATTGGGATACTGAGCACAGTGTTTGAGTTGGAATCTTAGAACTTAGTCACTCAGGAAACGAGCTGTTCATATCCAATAAAGTTCTCAAACACCCAGACGCAGCCTGAAGTAAGAGCCCATCTGGACCAGAGGATGACCAATTAACTGGACGTCGAGACCACCAGTGGGACCCAGCAAAAATGGAACTCTGTGACGAAGGAAATTTTGCACCTCCTCAACCATGTTAAGGACGTATAGTACAAAAAAAATGGAGTTGTGCCAACACCAACAAATCCCCACGTAAAGATACTGAAGCCTACAAATCTGCAGCCAGACATCAAATAACCATTTAGAAAAGTGGACAAAGTAGAAGAAAAATATGCGCCAGCAATTTCCATTTGATAGCTGCTTTAACTTTGGAAGAATATCTTATTTTGAAGAGTGTCTATTAAATAGAGACCCACTTAGTAAAAGGAATAAACAGTTAAACTGGGCAGTTTTGGGAAATTGGAAAAGGGAAGCCAGAAATAGAAGGGAGAAAACTATTAAAGAAAATTATGCAGGGAAATAAAAAGAAAGAAAAGTCGCAGCAAGTAGTAGATAATAAACCACAAGTGGAATACCACAAACAAACGATGGTTAAACAGCCAGAAGAATGTAAACCAAGAACCGCTCCACGCACATAGCAGGATGCGGAGACTTTAGACGAACGGTTAAGTCAGTGTTATTCTCCGCCGTCAGCTTATCAGGTCCCTAAACAAGATCTGTGATGGGCAACAACAATAATTTAATTTGCGGCGCCACAAGATCATCAGTCAGATGCCTCCACTTGTCGCCCTGCTGACAATAACAGCTTTAAAACAGACCGTAGAAAACATCAACAAGAAGAAATGCAGAGGCAGGCTGTAATCACAGGGAAGATCAACAGTCCCAGAGCCAGGGTCGGGACAGTGGCAGAGAAAGAGCAGTACATAGGAGGCAGCAATGACACTCACAGACCCTATCCTTGGTATGTTTCTGATGCGATATTTCCCTAATCCTCGGGGAGAACAGTCAGTGCCGGTTCACTGACCCCGGGCACCGTCAAAAATTATCATTCTTATTGACTGTCTCCCCGATCCTGCCATTCAACTCGAGATGGCTTTTCATAAAATAAGTAACACAGTCTTTTGTCATGATCTGAGCAAGATGGGCAAAGTGTCCTTCCTCAAAGGATGGCTTAAAGAGGAAAGTCACCCCGGGAGGTAACGGCTAGTTTGTCTCTGAGGCTCGCAGCCAAGCAGCCCGCGCCCCGCTCAAGTGAAACTTTGCAAGTTTCATGGATGATAGGTTTATAGTTAGCCGAAATCCGATCAGCATGTTTTTAATTTCAATTTAAGTAAATGTCTAAAATGGAAAGTAACGGCTTTAATAAACCTATAACAAGAAAAATATCGAGGAACCACTTTCACTTAACGCCATATTTAATTGTGATTATACAAAACAATGACAGGGTTTCATATGTCAGAGAGAGAGAGAGATGAGAAAAAGACAGAATTAGAGACGCCAACTGTTGGTGCTGTGTTCACTGAACTAAATGCTAATGCTTTGTGGCGAGATTTGAGTGCGTATTTGTTTGTTGGTGACTGAACCTTTGAGTTTCCGTTCCCTGGAAATCGTGGTCCAGGAATGCGTTGAATTTACTTTGCATTTTTGGAATCTACCGTGATTTGGAAGTGTAATGTGTGTCCATATCATTGTGGAACATATATGTTTAATGTTAATTCCTTTTTAAGGAACCAATGATTATGTAATGCACAATTTCTAAATAAAAAGGAATATTAATGAAGTGTCAATCCATCTACGCTTCTAGCAGATCATGACTGCCTTACTGTCAATTCCTAAATCGTCACTTTTTTGTGTTTTCATAAAAGCCAAACTTATGTAATTCCTCCATAGTTTCACTCTAAAGCTACAGATCAAATTCACCACCTTTCAAATCCAGGTGTTTGTCCAGCACGAAAATTGACTAAAGGAAGTAAAACATCTGTGATCCTGTAACCAAATTAGGATCAATCTGCGCTCTGCTTTCCTATCAATGCTTACTGAAGAAATTTTAGGATGCAATTAATAAATTAAATTAAGTTCAATCTTATGGTACTGTACAGTCAGATTAATATTTCAGCCTCAGGTACAGAATAATTCTGCACCAGGATAAACATGGCAGGCGTCAACTCTTTTCTTTTAAAATGAAGAGTAAGCCTAACATTGAGGAAACCGCTGTAGAGTTCAGAATTTGCTGATACAGACAAATCTGTATCTATTTCTCTTCCTAACTGAGAATTGAAGTTTCAGTTGAACATTATTTTATAAAAAAAATCTTGTAACAAACATAAGAGACTACTGTTAATATCTGGGTGTCTGGATTAGTCATTATGCGTGCATAAGAAGCATTTTATTACCATGAAACGTAGCACACACACCCTGGGACACTCTGGGATTCCCTCTCTCACACTCTAGGATTCTCTCTCTCACTCTATGCCACACTCTGGGATTTCCTCTGCAACACCCTGGGATTCTCTCACACTCTGGCACATTCTGGGATTCCCTCAGGCACAGCCTGACACTCTCTCACATTCTGTCACAGCCTGGCCTCTCTCACGCACACTCCGGGACACACTGGGATGCCCTTACACACTCTGGGACATTCTGTGATTCTCTCTCACACTCGGGGATTCCATTACACAGCATGGGACTCTGGATTATCTCTAACACAGACTGGGGTTCTCTCACACACTCCCTGGGACACTCTGGGATTCCCTTACATACTCTAGGATTCACACTCACACACTCTGGGACAATCTCACACACTCTGGGACATTGATTCTCTCTCACACTCTGGGATTCTCACACAACCTGGGACACTGGGACCCTCTCCCACTCACTCTGGGACCCTCTCCCACACACTCTGGGACACTGATTCCCTTACACACACTGGGATTCTCTCACACACTGGCACACTCGAGGAATCTCTCTTAAATTCGGGGATTCCCTCACACACCAGGGACTCTGGGACTCTCTCAACATCTCACTCACTCTGCGACTCTCTCTCTCTCTCACTGTGGGATTCTCTCACACACACTGGGAATTCTTTACACTCTCTGGGAGACTGTCGCAAACTCTGGGACACATTCACACACTCTGGGACATTCTGGTATTCCCTTACACACTCTGGGATTCACTCACACACTCTGGGACACTCTCACACACTCTCTAGGATTCCCTCTCACACACTCTGGGACTCTGTTGCACACACTCTTGCACAGCCTGGGACTCCCTCACACTCACACACACGGGCACAGCCTGAGGCTCACTCACACTCACACACATGGGCACAGCCTGCTATTCACTCACTCACACACACACACACACACAGCCTGGGACCCACTCACACTCATACACTCTGGGACATTCTATCATTCTCTCTTACACTCGGGGATTCCCTTCCACACCATGGGACTCTGGGACTCTTTCACTCATTCTTGGACACTCTCTCATTCACTGTGGGATCCGTTTCACACTCTGGGATTCCCTTACACACTCTGGGTCCCTGGGAGTCTCTCACACACCATGGGACTCTCTGGAATCCCTCACACACTCTGGGATTCACTTACACAATCTGGGACACTGGGACCCTCGTCAACACACTCTGGTATTCCCTTATTCAATCTGGGACTCTGGGACTCTCACTCTTTCACATAAACTCTGAGACACTGGGATCGTCTCCCACACACTTTGGGATTCCCTTACATACTCTGGGACCCTCGCCCAAACACTCTGCGACACTCTGGGATTCCCTCACACACTCCGGGACACACTCTCACACTCTGGGACACTCTGATTCCCTCACACATCTGGGATTCGCAAACACACTCTGGGACACTCACACATTCGGGGATTCCCTTACACACTCTGGGACACTGGGACCCTCTCCCACACACTCCAAGTACCCACTCTGGGACACCCTGGCAAGCGCCCTCGCACGGTGGGAAAACCTGGCACGCGCCCACGCACGCTGGGACACCTTGACACATGCTCCTGCCCGCCTGGGCACCGTGGCACGTGCCGGCTGAGACGCGCCCTCGCCATCTGGAACACCCTGAAATGAGCACTCGCCCGCTGGGGCACAATGGAACGCGCCGTCGCCCGCTGGGACATCCTGGGACGCGCCCTCGCACTCTAGTACACACCGGCACGTGCCCTCGCACTCTGGGACACCCTGGCCCGTGTCCTCAGGCCCTGGGACGTGCCCTCCCACCTTGGGACGCGCTCCTGAACCCTGGGATGCATGGCAACGGGGTTGGACGAGGTGGGGGGAGGAACAGCGTTGCACGGGGTTGAGGGTAAACGGCATTTCATGGGGTTGGGGGGAAAGCATTGCATGGGGTTGGGGGCGGACGGTGTTGCACGGGATTGGGGGGTCGGTGCTGTAGGGGATTGGGGGGTACGGTATTGCAGGAGGTCTGTGGCAGGGAAACAGCATTTCAAGGGGTCGGGGAAATGGCTTCGGACGGAGTTCAGTGTGGGTGAGGGGACAGGAGACCCCTGTAAATAGAGGTACATCCCCCCAGCCCCTCGAAGCCCCCAGTAAACGCTGACACATTTCCCCCACCCCACCTCTCCCTCGGATCCCTCTGCCAACACTGACACATTCCTTTGGTGTATTAATCCGTTCCTGAAAGTTCATTTAAAGATCCCCACAACCACGATAAATCAGCTTCTCTCAACCTACCACTCACAAGGAAAGCTATTGCCACCTTCTACAACGGGGTGAAATGACCAATCCAAATGATACCCTTCCATTCCCTACATCAAAGCAGTGACTCCTCTTCAAGCTGACAATCTGGGCCTCCAATCAATCTCTCTGTTCTAAGAATTCACTGAGTAAATATTAAAGAAGTATCCATTATGATTCTGACAGACCACTTTTCAGGGATTCCCCCTGAGGGGAAATATGGTTATCTCCCTGTGTGGGAGAAAACCTTGCTATTTTGCAAGATGAACATTTTAAATTGAATATTCCCATGTATCAGAACTGCCTACAGAGTTAACGATGAACAACGGACACCAATTTACACCCAGACATCAGTGAGACACAGAAAGCGTCCTTGGTGTTTCAATAGCGCAATCACAGCGCCACAGTCAGGGAAATGAGGGGATTGTTTCTCCCCAAACAATTTTAGCAACACACACAGAACTATACCATTTAGTACCAGGAGCCTGACTGCAGCTTAATAACATTCTTTGGTCTGATTAAGAGTTTGTGAGTGGCACGGTGGCAAGCACTGCTGCCTCACAGCGCCAGAGACCCGGGTTCATTTCCTGCCTCAGGCGACTGACTGTGTGAATTTTGCACGTTCTCCCTGTGTCTGCGTGGGTTTCCTCCCACGGTCCAAAGATGTGCAGGTCGGGTGAATTGGCCATGCTGAATTGGCCGTAGTGTTTGAGGTAGGAGAATGGGTCTGTGTGGGTTGCTCTTCGATGGGTTGGTGTGGACTTATTGGGCTGAACGGCCTGTTTCCACACTCTAAGTAATCTAATCAAAGGCAAAACATTATCTCTGCTTCTCTCTCTACATTAGCTGCCAGTCTGTTTCAAATTTCCAGCAGCCACAGCATTTGTGTTCATTTTAGTAACATTATCGTTAACTTTTCAAAACTCACCCAGTTTCTGCAACATCTTTTGACCCACTTAGTACTGTAAGCATTGCAAATTATTCTCTGGAATGTAGTCAGTGATTCCGTTATTGAGGTGGAAATGATCACAGATTCCCAGGTGTTTGAGTGAAGTCATTTCGCATTATCTCAGTCACTCAGGCTGCTCTCCATTTCTGAGACTGTGACCTATCAGAGTAAAAGAAGACAGCAATAACCCAGGGAAATCCTCAGCCAGAAGCAGAAAGACACAAAAGACACGAGTCACTGTTTGGGTTTGAAATTAAATTGATGTAATTTTAATAAGTGCAATATTGAAATAACGTATAGTTATAGAGCTGGAGGCAGATAAGCAGTGAAGAGAAAGGGGGAGCTTAGATTTATGAATAGTTGGTTAATATTCACTTTTCGAGTAAAAAATAAATTGATGCTATTTTCTTTAAATAGTGGAATTTGAGAATTCTCGGTCACTCAGACTTTAACAGATTACATGGTGAGGTGAATTTTTCTGGGTGTTTGGTTTAATTAACAGAGGGGTTCACCGTCATGTTGCAACAAAAGAAACACGACAAAGAACAGTACAGCACAGCAACAGGCCCTTCAGCCCATAATGTTGTGCTGAATGTGACACCAAATTAAACTCATCCTTTCTGCCTATCTTTGTTCCATGTCCTTGCATATTCACATGCTTACCCAAAAACCCCTTAAACACCCCTCTCATATCTGCCTCCTCCACCATCCCTGGCAGCATGTTCCAGATTCCTACCACACTCTGTGGAAAACATATTACCCCTCACATCTCCTTTGATCGCTCCCCCTCTCACCTTAAATGCACATTATCTAGTAAAGATATTTCAACTCTGGGTAAAACATTTTGACCGTCAACCCTGTGCATCTCATGATGCTGCGCTGACTGTCCCTAATTAGGTCATTCTTTTCCAAATGCGCATATATCCTATCCATAAGAATTCTGTCCAAAGATTCCCAACCTCTGAGGTGAGACTCACCGGGCTATAATTTCCTGGATTGTCCCTATTTCTTTTTTTAAGAGAGGAATACCATCAGCTACTCACCAGTCCTCTGCAATCTTTCCAGTGGCTAGCGAGGATTCAAAAATCTTGGCCAACACCGCAAAAATCTCCTGTCTTGCCTTTCTCAATAACCTGAGGTAGCTACGATCGGGCCCTCGGGATTAATCCACTTTAATGCTCTTCAACAAATCTCACGCTTCTTTCTCGACCTCAAAAATGCTGAGCACATTAGCATGCTCCACACAAATCTCATTATCCTCTATATCCTTTATCCTGTGTGAATGCAGATGCAAAGTAATTATTTATGATCTCGTCCACTTTCACTGACTTCAAGCACAAATTCCTTCCTTTAGGCTTGGCTGGCCCGACCTTCTTCCTAGTGATGTGGAAGCTGTGGAAAGGGTTCAGAGGAGATTAACTGGGATATTGCCTGGAATGAAATGAAGGTCTTACAAGGGAAGGCTGAGGAATTGGCAGCTGTTTTAGTTGGAAAGAAGAAGGTCGAGAGGTGACTTAATTGCCTGCAACAGTAGCAGAACCGCCGACGCAATGGGCATTTAAATAGGCATTGGACATACATATGGGTAATATTGGAAGTGTGTAGGTTAGATAGGCATCAGATTTATTTCACAGGTCGGTGCAATATTGAGGACCAAAAGGCCTGTACTGTGCTGTAACGATCCATGTTCATATCCTCTTGTGGGTGATTCTCTCCAGAACAATTTGGGATTCACTTTAACCCTAATTGCTAAGGTCATGGCCCCTCCTTGCTCTACTCATTCCCTGTTCAGGTTCCTTCCAGCTTTTGTTTTTTACATTCGTCACATGCCATGTCCAATTCGAGATTTCCAAACCTTGCATAGGTTTGTTTTTTCCCCTTTTGACTAAATTCCCAGCCTCCTTTGTTATCCAAGGAGCCCTTACATTGCCAGCCTTATCCCTCCTCTCTCCTGGAACATGCTGCTCGTGAACTCCAATCAGAAGGACTCTACCTAACTCCCACGTGTCCAATGTGGCATTGTCTGATGACAGCTCCTCCCAATTAAAACTCCCAAGCTCCTGCCTAATACTGACATTATTTGCAATCCCACAAATTAGAAACATCCCATTTATTCGTAGCTGCCTTAAATAATTCTTAAGTTGTGATTACTGATTCCAAAATGGTCTCCCACTGAAAGGTCAGTCACCTGGCCAGGCTCATTCAGCAATATAAGGTCCAGTATGGCCCCTCCCCCTCCTTTACATTACTATTTCAAAAAAACCTTCTTGGGTGCACTTAACAAACTCTGCACTGTATCAGCCTCTTGCCCTAAAGTAGTGCCAACAAATGGTGGGAAAGTTAAAGTCATATTGAGAACTCTGTTGTTAATGCCCCTTGCCATAATCTGCCGAGATATTTGTCCCTCGAGGTATCATTGGCAGATTGGGTATCCTATAGTATAATCCCATAAACTGCATCCTTCTTATACACGTTGCCTCAGTGGACGAGCCCCTCCAGTATGTCCTGAGTGCAGATGTAACATTCAACCTCTTTTACCCTCCTCTCCATCTTGTCTGAAACAATGAAATCCTGGAATATTGAGCAGCCAGTCCTGTCCTGTCCCAAACCCAATCTCTGGAATGGCCACAATATCGGATCTGAGCTGGTCTACCTTAGCTATGTTGCGCCTTGTGTTGAAATTAACACAATCAGCACATTCGTACTGTGGTGTTCATTTCTCTGTATTTCCTTTCTGATTGACTAGTTTACATGTTCCGACCAAGCTCCCCCCCCCCCCCCCCCCCCACACCCTACTCGACGTGCTGTCCTGATGCTGTGGTTCCCAAGACTTTGTCATTCTAGGTTAATGCTGAAAATATGTTGCTGGAAAAGCGCAGCAGGTCAGGGAGCATCCAAGGAGCAGGAGAATCGACGTTTCGCGCATGAACCGTTCTTCAGGAATTCCTGAAGGAGGGCTCATGCTCGAAACGTCGATTCTCCTGCTCCTTGGATGCTGCCTGACCTGCTGCGCTTTTCCAGCAACACATTTTCAGGTCTGATCTCCAGCATCTGCAGTCCTCACTTTCTCCCATTCTAGGTTAAACCCTTCCCTTGTAGCAGGAGCGAGCCTTCCTGTGAGGATATTGGTTCCCCTCTAGTTCAGGTCACCCCTGCTCCAGAAGAGGTGCCAAAGATCCAAGATCCTGTAACCCTGCCCCTGTACCAGCTCTTCAGTCATGCATTAATCTCTGCTATTTCAAGTCTTATCTCACAAGCACATGAGACTGGTGGTAATGCAGCGATTACTAGCCTCAAGGTCCTACATTTCAGTCGTTCCCTACTTCCTGTACTTACTCCTCAGGAGCTCATCCCTCTTTCTATCTGTGTTGTGGGTAGCAATGAGCACCATGACCTCTGGGCTCCCATTCTCCCAATTCAGAATTTCATGAAAATGCTCAGAGATATCCTTGACCCAGGCATCAGGGAGACAACACCCCATCCCGGAGTCTTGGACGCAGCCACCGTAACACCTGTCTATGCCCCCAACTAATGGTTCTCCTCTCATCTTCGCTCCCTTGGATTTTGCCCGACCTTGTTCTACAGCAGGTTCAGTTATAGAGTCATAGAGTCCTACAGCACAGAGAGAGGCCCTAGGAGCAGACTGATCCCTGGCAACCATAATGTCCATCCATGGCAACCCCATTTCCCTCCCCATGCCCCATATCGTTCTAATCCTTTCCTATCCATGTATTTGTCCAAATGATTTTTAAATGTTCTTAATGTACCTGCCTCAGCCACTTCCACTGACAGCTCATTCCGTAGGCGAATCAGCATCTGTGTAAAAAAATTGCTGCTAACGTTCCCTTTTATTCTTTCCCCTCTAACCTAAAAGGGATGCCCTCTAGTCCTCGATTCTTCAACCCTGGGAAAACGACTGAATGCATTCACCCGATCCATTCCTCTCAAGATCATATACATTTCTATAAGATCTCCCTTATGTCGCCTGTGCTCTGAAGAAAAATGTTCCAGCTTGTCCAACCTCTCCCGATAACTCAGGCCATTGAGTTATGGTGCTATAGACCTGGCTACCGCTGTGCTACTCCCCTGAGAGGTTATCCCCAACAATACACCTGCTCTCTCTCCTTTAACATCCCGTAGCTAACCCCTGTATGCTCCTTAGTGGGTCCTGCTGTTACTCCAACCCAACCATGCGGACACCCACCTACCTGATGGAACCTGGATGTTTGGACAGGACAAGATCATGGGTGTATTTAAACGCAATGAATGGAAATCTGAAATTACATTTGGACTGAATGTAATGTAGAGCAGTGTGAAATGGAGGTGGATGATATACGTGACTTGCTGCAAGGATACTGACAGTAGAATCTGAGGTGATCACGAGTATATGGAGGTAGAATGTGGGAGACAAGCGGGGACTGTACTGGAATAGTCACGGTGAGAGGGAACAAATGCTGTATGGAGAGTTTCAGCAGCTGACTTACTGACACGGAGGTGAGACATCGGAAACTGAGCAAGTGGCCACCATCTAATAGGACAGAGAAACTGATCCATCAGCCTGAAACTGACTGACCACGTGGCTGTCAATGAATCCAATACAAGTGAATGGAAACATTGCCTAGAGCATGTTTCTGTAACATTCAACAAAACCAGGAAATGGAAAGTGAATAATGAGCTGAAAACACAGCTCTGTTAGAGTCAATATCATTCAATGTTCACTCAATGAATATCCTTACCTGCAGAAAGGAATCTCCCAGAATCACAGCAGAAAGAGAAAACAAGCTTAGCAGAGACGGAATGAAGCCACCACCTGCATCAAAACAGCTCAGAACAAAGAGGCTGAATTCTCAACAAACTGACAAGCAATCCAGATACTTTCAGAGTTACAGATCGAGTTCAGAATTATTCAGGAAACAGACTTACCAGATACACTAGTCAGTGGTGTGTGCCAAAATGCATGTAAGGCCCCAGGTGGAATAGCATGGTGATGTTTCGTTTTTTCTTTGAGAAATGATTCTTTGTTTTCGCTCAGAAGAGCAGATGTGGAGTTCCCTGATCACTAGATTTACAGACAAAGGAAACCTGATCAAGGACTCACAGGTCAATTACACTGTTAGTGACAGCCCATCGCACACAACAACAACAGCCTGTTACACAGAGAACAGAACAGATTCTAGTTTAACAGAGACACTCTCACAATGAACATCTGCTGCTTTAATAAAAATGTTGCCTCTTTGAAGAAAAGGAACATATCACCAATGCAGCCAGACTTTTAAACTGCCCAAGAGAACTGCGGAGATTTTAACCAATTCAGCGTTCACTGTTTCTATGTATTTTGAAGCTATTTTGAGAAGTGTATGTATCGTGAGTCGGTGTGGACTTGCTGGACTAAGGGCCAGTTTCCACACTGGAGGGATTCTATTCAATACAATTGTCAACCTGTCCCACTGCAGGTTGGGTAAGGCCCGAGGGGACTCTGTACCGGGCAGGGGTTGCGCCCCACAGCACGATGGGGAAGGCCCGAGGCTACTCTGTACCCGGCAGGGGCTGTGTCTCACAGCAGGATAGGTAAGGCCCGAGGGGAGTCTGTATGGGGCAGGGGCTGTGTCCCACAGCAGGATGGGTAAGGCCCGAGGGGACTCTGTACCGGGTAGGGGTTCTGTCCCACAGTAGGATGGGTAAGGCCCGAGGAGACTCTGTACCGGGTAGGGGTTCTGTCCCACAGCAGGATGGGTAAGGCCCGAGGGGACTCTGTACCGGGCAGGGGCTGTGTCCCACATCAAGATGGGTAAGGTCCGAGGGGAGTCTGTACCGCGAGGGGCTGTGTCCCACAGCAGGATGGGTAAGGCCCAAGGGGAGTCTGTACCGGGGAGCGGTTGTGTCCCATTGCAGGGTGGGGAAGGCCCGATGGGAGCTGAAAGTGTGTTGCTGGAAAAGCGCAACAGGTCAGGCAGCATCCAAGGAGCAGGAGATACGACGTTTTGTGCATAAGCCCTTCTTCAGGAATGAGAAAAGTGTGTCCAGCAGGCTAAGATAAAAGGTAGGGAGGAGGGACTTTGGGGAAGGGCGTTGGAGATGCGATAGGTGGAAGGAGGTCAAGGTGAGGGTGATAGGCCGGAATGCGGTGGGGGCGGAGAGGTCAGGAAGAAGATTGCAGGTTAGGAAGGCAGCGCTGTGTTCGAGGGATTTGACTGAGACAAGGTGGGGGAGCGGAAATGAGGAAACTGGAGGGAGCCTGTTCTGGGGAATGGTCGCGTCCCACAGCAGGATGGGCAAGGCCTTGGACAAGTCTGGACCCGGGAGAGGTAATGTACGAGGGAAATCTGTACAGGGGAAGCGCTGTGTCCCACATTAGGGTGGGTGAGGCCAGACGGGAATTTGTACAGGGGAGAATGTGTGTCCCACAGCAAGATGGGTAAGGCCCGAGGGGAGTCTGTACTGGGGACAGGTTGTGTCCCACAGCAGGATATGTAAGGCCCCAGGAGAGATTGCACCAGGTAGGGGTTGTGTCCCACAGAAGGATGAGTAAGACCCGAGGGGACTTTGTATTCATGTTGTTGTGTCCCTCAGCAGGATGGGTAAGGCCTGAGGTGAGTCTGTACAGGAGAGGGGTTGTGTCCCACAACAGGATGGGTATGGCCTGAGGAGAGTTGTACCGTGGAGGGATTGTGTACCAAGCAGGATGCGTAAGGCCCGAGGGCAGATTATACCGGAGAGGGGTTGTGTCCCACTGCGGGATGGTTAAGGCCAGGTGGTAATCTGCACCGGGGAGGGCATGTGCCCAAAAGCAAGATGGGTAAGGCTCAAGGGTAGACTGTACTGGGGAGGGTATGCATCCCAAAGCAAGATGGGTAAGGCCTGAGGGCAGTCTGTACTGGGGATGGAATGTGTTCCATTGCAGGATGGGTAAGGTCAGAGGGAAATCTGTACCCAAGTGGGGTTGTGTCCAACAGCAGGGTGGGTAAAGCTCAAGATTAGACTTTACCAGGGAGGAGTTCAGTCCCACAGCAGGATGGGTAAAGCCTCAGGGGAGTCTGTATGAGGGAGGGGTTGTGCCCCATTGCAGAAGGGGTAAGGCCCGAGGCGACGCTCTACCGGGGAATGGTTGTGTCCCAAAGCAGGATGGATCAGGCTGGAGGGGTAGAGGGAACCGGGGAGGGGTTGTGTCCCACAGCACGATTGGTAAGACCTGAGGGGAGTCTGTGCCAAAGAGGGTCTCTGTCCAAAAGCACGATGAGTAAGGACCCAGGGGAGCCTTACTGGGAAGGGGTTCGGTCCCACAGCAGGATGGGAAAGCCCCGTCAAGAGTCTGCACCAAAGTGGGGTTGTGTCTCACAGTAGGATTGGTAAGGACTGAGGGGAGTCTGTACCGGGGAGGGGTTGTGTCCCACATCAGGATGGGTAAGGACCAAGGGGAGTCTGTACCGGGGTAGGGATTGTCTCCCAAAGCAGGATGGGTAAGGACCGAGGGGAGTTGTACCAAGTCGGGTCTTGTCTCTCAGCAGGATGTGTGAGGCCCAAGGGTAGTCTGTACTGGAGAAGGGATGTGTCCCACAGCAGGTTGGGTAAGGCCCGTTGAGAATCTGTACCGGGGAGGGGTTGTGTCCCAATCAGAATGGGTAGAGCACGAGGAGAGTTCAACCTGTGGAGGGGTTGTGTCCCACAGCAGCATGTGTCAGGCCCGAGGAGAGTCTGTACTGGGGAGGGGTTACGTCCAACAGCAGGATGGGTACGGCCCATTGAGAGTCTGTACCCGAGTGGGGATTTGACTCACAGCAGGGTGGGTGAGGCCAGAGGCTAGTCTGTACCAGGGAGGGTATGCGTACCAAAGCAGGACGGGTAGGACTCAAGGGTAGACTGAACCGGGGAGTGTTCGGTCTCACAGCAGGATGGGCAAGGCCTGAGGACAGTCTCTACCAGGGAGGGGATGTGTCCCACAGCAAGATGGGTGAGGCCCGAGGGGAGTCTGTACCGGTGAGGGGTTGGGTCCCACAGCAGAATGGGTAAGGCTCAAGATCAGACTTTACTGGGGAGGAGTTCGGTCCAACAGCAGGATGGGTAAAGCATCAGGGAATCTGTATCATGGAGAGGATGTGTCCCACAGCAGGATGGCTAAGGCCCGAGGGGAGTCTCTACCGGGGAGGAGTTCGATCCCACAGCAGAATGGGTAAGGTCCGAGAGCTATCTGTACCGGTGAGCGATTGTGTCCCACTTCAGGATGAATAAGGGCCGAGGCGAGTCTGCACCGGGGAGGGGTTGTGTCCCACAGCAGGATGAGTTAGACCTGAAGAGTGACCATGAGCAAAGATTTACTTAGGGAGGTGAGGGGCAACTTTTTCCACAGAGGACGGTTCATAGATGGAATGGTCTGCCAGTGGCACATGGGAGAAACAAGAACAATTACGACATTGAAAAGACATTTGGGCAGGAATATGGAGAGGAGAAGGTTTGAAGGACCATGGGCGAAATGCAGGGAAATGCAGCTCATTCAGTTCAGGAAACCTGGTCAGCATTGATGACTTAGGCCAGAGAGTCATGCAGCACAGAAACAGACCTTAAGTCTTGGGTTATTGGTGGAGTGGACTATCGTGACAAGGCATGTTGTTGAGACTGAAGTAAGTTAGAGAGATATGGATGGCAGTCTGGACTGGAGCAGATTTCAAATGTGTGATGTGAGTGGTGAGAGGGGAGGAAAGTACAGCGATGAGAACTGTTTTTGGCATTAGAATGATTGAAGACACTGTATCTATGGCTTGTCTTGTGGATCAGTATGGGAGAGGGAACACAGAACAGACCATTCCCAGACAGCATTCCCACCCTCTCGTGGGAGGCCTGCTTTCCACTCTTTTATACTGATGCTCACTAAGACAGCACAGGCCTGTAGTGATAACTGTGACACTCCCGATGTTGCCTTAGTACAACAAAACTTGCAGTAAAAGCAGTGACTGAACCTGGATTGTATCTATACTGTGCTCCCCTCCAGCACTATAGCTATGTCATGTCCTATTAGCTCATGTTTGGAGTCCGCTCATTGCTCTCTGCTCTGTTCACTGAGAGTGATCTTACCTCACTGCAGGATTTATTGAAGACTCCAGATCTCCCTGCCCTGTGTCTCTCTGGCTGACAAACCATCTTTAATAAGGGATGGATGGGACACCCAGCAGCTGGGAAGTCTATTAGGTCAGGACCTTGCTGAATACCTACAGACAGATAGACAAAATGGGAAATTAGACTGATGCAGTGAGGGCTACACATGTCCCACAGAAATCTGGAACATCCCAGTCTCCATCGTCTCTCTGGAGTGGAGAATTCTGTTTGCTCAGGATCTCGAGTAGCTGCAAGAGCGAGGGACACTGACAGAGGCAACAATTAGACCCACACAGTGAGGGATACCACATGGAGAGATACTGAGTGATATCACCAGAGTGCAAGATCAAACAACTGTGCAGGAAGAAAGGGTTTTGGTTCATGTTGCACTGGGATGCGCAACCTGTGAGCAGGCAAAGTGATAGCCTAGTGGTATTATGTCAGACAATTTGTCCGGAAACTCAATAAATGTGCTCTGGACATAGGTTTAAATCCCACAATTGCAAATGATTGAATGTGAATTAAATGCTTTAACAAACATGTAATTAAAACCTGTAAGTGAGTATTAAATAATTGTTGATGTCAAGAAAAATCCACCGGGTGCATTCATGTCTTTAGTGAAGTAATCCAAGGTGTGTGTTTCCTCCGATTGTCCTCGAACCCGATAGCCCCACCATCCTGCACATTGACCTTCTCAAGATGGCGGATCTGAGGCCCGCGCTCCCTCTTTCCTCAAACAAATGGCGGCCGTGACCCTGGGCCGCTTTCTTGACAGAGACTACCATCTCCTTAACCGGGCCTGGAGGGTATTTTTCGGGTTTTTTTCATCTATATCCGCGTCTTGTGAATTGTCTCCACTCCTTTCTCCCAGCGAGTTTCCCACAGGCCGCTCTCTGAACCCGATCATAGCCGCACCCGGAAAAAGCTACTCCATGCCTCGCTGTGTCGTGGTTAATGTGACACTGCGCATGCTCTTCATAGAAAACAAACTGCGCGTGCGTCGGAGTTTATCAGTGAGTTTATAGAGAATATTCATGACTGCATAGAATCACGGGGGAAATATTAGACATTAACAATTGCTGTGTCGCGTTACAGTCATTGAGATGGTTAATATGCAAATAGATTGTTCCGTCCAACTTAACCATACTGGCCAGGTATGTAAATTACCAATCGTTCTGGGAGTTTGAAAATAAGTTGTTACTCGAGTTGTGTAAATCGATGGAAAATCCATACATTGTCAGATTTACGTCTTAACTATTTCTTTAAAACCTCACATTGTTTCATGAGAGGGGTTTAATGCTCCACTATGTCATGACAATGATCAATCCTGCAAAGCAGTTTTACTTCTGACCAATCCTGAAGCGTTCACTCCCGAGAATGCATTGGCCCTGCTCCTCACTCACTCTGGTTGGAGGACCGGCCGCTGCTCGGTCCTCCAGTTTCGCCCTTTCCTCCCAATTGCAGAGTTGATTCAGGTGCGACTCAGCAGCTGAGCAACAGAAACATTCAGGGACAAGGGAAGTTGGAATCGATGCCTTGTGATGTAGGGAAAATATCCCGAAGTTTGGACCGAGAGGCTGGCATTCAGTTCACAGATGGTGCAGGTGTGTGTAAAAACAATCGAACAGGTTCATGAGGGAAAATAAGGGAAGTCAGGAAACGACTAAAAACAATAGAAAACGTATGCAATGTGGTGGTGCTCTCAATACTCAGATGATTTTAGTCTTTACCAAGTATTTCAGGATCCCAATACAGTCTGCTCCACTCCTCCTTGTGCACATATACCACGATTGTGGGGTAAAGTGTTGTGGTGGAATATAAAGGTGCTTATCCGCAACTCCCTTGGTTTTGGAGTTGAAAATGGGTGAGAAAGAGTAGGGTTTTGTATGGAGTTACCTGTTCCCCTCCTGTTGCAACATCTCATTATTGCCCTGACTATACCTCGTACATGTTTGGTAGAGATCACTGTCATTTCATAAGCCCACAATGCAAGACCAGTCATTCTGTTTAAGACAGCAGAAATCTCTTTTAGCACAATAGGCATGACATGCCTGGACATGTTGCAATGCATCAAACTCCACAAGGCTCTATGACTGTCATACTCTCTATGACAGACAGACTCATCTTGGAACCTCCTCTGTCCTTAAGACTTTATGCACTGCTTGTGATCTTCCCTTTCCCCTTTGTACGTTCCCTTTCCAACCCAACCCACCTGCATCACTCCACAGTTGGAGCTGTCAAGGGCAGATGTCTGTCAAATAGCCTCAGTAACCTTCTCTATCTTCCTTTTAAGATGTATTTTAAAGTCTTTTTCTTTAATCAATGTTTTGATTATCCATGAAGCACCTTAGGAGATTTGCCATTGTGAAATTTCCATGCAATGCAAGTAGTTGTTGTTATTGCCATACATTAGGAGAAACAGGAATGATGCAGTCAAAATAATAACGAGAAAGTCACTGTAGTGTGTAGGCCACCAAATAATTACATCACATTGTCATAGGCAATGAACAAGTAAATAACTAATGCCTGTAAAAATAGTAGAGATATTATCGTGAGTGATTCTAATCTACATGTATATTAGTCAAACCAGCTCAGTCAGGGTAGCCTTGAGGAGTTCATTAAATGTGTCCATGATAGCTTTCTTGAACAGTATGAAATGGAACTGAAAAGGGAGCAAGATATCCAAGATCTGGACGGTGCAATGAGGCAGGAATAATTAATGACTTAAGAGCTCGGGATCCCCTGGGAAGAGTAAAAAATGAGGTCTGCAGATGCTGGAGATCACAGCTGCAAATGTGTTGCTGGTCAAAGCACAGCAGGTTAGGCAGCATCTCAGGAATAGAGAATTCGACGTTTCGAGCATAAGCCCTTCATCAGGAATAAGAGAGAGAGCCAAGCAGGCTGAGATAAAAGGTAGGGAGGAGGGACTAGGGGGAGGGGCGATGGAGGTGGGATAGGTGGAAGGAGGTCAAGGTGAGGGTGATAGGCCGGAGTGGGGTGGGGGCGGAGAGGTCAGGAAGAGGATTGCAGGTTAGGAGGGCGGTGCTGAGTTGAGGGAACCGACTGAGACAAGGTGGGGGGAGGGGAAATGAGGAAGCTGGAGAAATCTGAATTCATACCTTGTGGTTGGAGGGTTCCCAGGCGGAAGATGAGGCGCTCCTCCTCCAGCCGTCGTGTAGTTGTGTTCTGCCGGTGGAGGAGTCCAAGGACCTGCATGTCCTCGGTGGAGTGGGAGGGGGAGTTAAAGTGTTGAGCCACGGGGTGATTGGGTTGGTTGGATCGGGCGGCCCAGAGGTGTTCTCTGAAGCGTTCCGCAAGTAAGCGGCCTGTCTCACCAATATAGAGGAGGCCACATCGGGTGCAGCGGATGCAATAGATGATGTGTGTGGAGGTACAGGTGAACTTGTGGCGGATATGGAAGGATCCCTTGGGGCCTGGGAGGGAAGCGAGTGTGGAGGTGTGGGCGCAAGTTTTACATTTCCTGCGGTTGCAGGGGAAGGTGCCGGGGGTGGAGGTTGGGTTGGTGGGGGGTGTGGATCTGACAAGGGAGTCACGAAGGGAGTGGTCACCTGCGATAGGGTTAGGGTTAGGGTTAGGGTTAGGGTTAGGGTTAGGGTTAGGGTTAGGGTTAGGGTTAGGGTTAGGGTTAGGGTTAGGGTTAGGGTTAGGGTGCGTTAGGGTTAGGGTTAGGGTTAGGGTTAGGGTTAGGGTTAGGGTGCGATAGGGTTAGGGTGAGGTTAGGGTTAGGGTTAGGGTTAGGGTTAGGGTTAGGGTTAGGGTTAGGGTTAGGGTTAGGGTTAGGGTTAGGGTTAGGGTTAGGGTTAGGGTTAGGGTTAGGGAGGGAGGCGTTAGGGTTAGGGTTAGGGTTAGGGTTAGGGTTAGGGTTAGGTTAGGGTTAGGGTTAGGGTTAGGGTTAGGGTTAGGGTTAGGGTTAGGGTTAGGGTTAGGGTTAGGGTTAGGGTTAGGGTTAGGGTTAGGGTTAGGGTTAGGGTTAGGGTTAGGGTTAGGGTTAGGGTTAGGGTTAGGGTTAGGGTTAGGGTTAGGGTTAGGGTTAGGGTTAGGGTTAGGGTTAGGGTTAGGGTTAGGGTTAGGGTTAGGGTTAGGGTTAGGGTTAGGGTTAGGGTTAGGGTTAGGGTTAGGGTTAGGGTTAGGGTTAGGGTTAGGGTTAGGGTTAGGGTTAGGGTTAGGGTTAGGGTTAGGGTTAGGGTTAGGGTTAGGGTTAGGGTTAGGGTTAGGGTTAGGGTTAGGGTTAGGGTTAGGGTTAGGGTTAGGGTTAGGGTTAGGGTTAGGGTTAGGGTTAGGGTTAGGGTTAGGGTTAGGGTTAGGGTTAGGGTTAGGGTTAGGGTTAGGGTTAGGGTTAGGGTTAGGGTTAGGGTTAGGGTTAGGGTTAGGGTTAGGGTTAGGGTTAGGGTTAGGGTTAGGGTTAGGGTTAGGGTTAGGGTTAGGGTTAGGGTTAGGGTTAGGGTTAGGGTTAGGGTTAGGGTTAGGGTTAGGGTTAGGGTTAGGGTTAGGGTTAGGGTTAGGGTTAGGGTTAGGGTTAGGGTTAGGGTTAGGGTTAGGGTTAGGGTTAGGGTTAGGGTTAGGGTTAGGGTTAGGGTTAGGGTTAGGGTTAGGGTTAGGGTTAGGGTTAGGGTTAGGGTTAGGGTTAGGGTTAGGGTTAGGGTTAGGGTTAGGGTTAGGGTTAGGGTTAGGGTTAGGGTTAGGGTTAGGGTTAGGGTTAGGGTTAGGGTTAGGGTTAGGGTTAGGGTTAGGGTTAGGGTTAGGGTTAGGGTTAGGGTTAGGGTTAGGGTTAGGGTTAGGGTTAGGGTTAGGGTTAGGGTTAGGGTTAGGGTTAGGGTTAGGGTTAGGGTTAGGGTTAGGGTTAGGGTTAGGGTTAGGGTTAGGGTTAGGGTTAGGGTTAGGGTTAGGGTTAGGGTTAGGGTTAGGGTTAGGGTTAGGGTTAGGGTTAGGGTTAGGGTTAGGGTTAGGGTTAGGGTTAGGGTTAGGGTTAGGGTTAGGGTTAGGGTTAGGGTTAGGGTTAGGGTTAGGGTTAGGGTTAGGGTTAGGGTTAGGGTTAGGGTTAGGGTTAGGGTTAGGGTTAGGGTTAGGGTTAGGGTTAGGGTTAGGGTTAGGGTTAGGGTTAGGGTTAGGGTTAGGGTTAGGGTTAGGGTTAGGGTTAGGGTTAGGGTTAGGGTTAGGGTTAGGGTTAGGGTTAGGGTTAGGGTTAGGGTTAGGGTTAGGGTTAGGGTTAGGGTTAGGGTTAGGGTTAGGGTTAGGGTTAGGGTTAGGGTTAGGGTTAGGGTTAGGGTTAGGGTTAGGGTTAGGGTTAGGGTTAGGGTTAGGGTTAGGGTTAGGGTTAGGGTTAGGGTTAGGGTTAGGGTTAGGGTTAGGGTTAGGGTTAGGGTTAGGGTTAGGGTTAGGGTTAGGGTTAGGGTTAGGGTTAGGGTTAGGGTTAGGGTTAGGGTTAGGGTTAGGGTTAGGGTTAGGGTTAGGGTTAGGGTTAGGGTTAGGGTTAGGGTTAGGGTTAGGGTTAGGGTTAGGGTTAGGGTTAGGGTTAGGGTTAGGGTTAGGGTTAGGGTTAGGGTTAGGGTTAGGGTTAGGGTTAGGGTTAGGGTTAGGGTTAGGGTTAGGGTTAGGGTTAGGGTTAGGGTTAGGGTTAGGGTTAGGGTTAGGGTTAGGGTTAGGGTTAGGGTTAGGGTTAGGGTTAGGGTTAGGGTTAGGGTTAGGGTTAGGGTTAGGGTTAGGGTTAGGGTTAGGGTTAGGGTTAGGGTTAGGGTTAGGGTTAGGGTTAGGGTTAGGGTTAGGGTTAGGGTTAGGGTTAGGGTTAGGGTTAGGGTTAGGGTTAGGGTTAGGGTTAGGGTTAGGGTTAGGGTTAGGGTTAGGGTTAGGGTTAGGGTTAGGGTTAGGGTTAGGGTTAGGGTTAGGGTTAGGGTTAGGGTTAGGGTTAGGGTTAGGGTTAGGGTTAGGGTTAGGGTTAGGGTTAGGGTTAGGGTTAGGGTTAGGGTTAGGGTTAGGGTTAGGGTTAGGGTTAGGGTTAGGGTTAGGGTTAGGGTTAGGGTTAGGGTTAGGGTTAGGGTTAGGGTTAGGGTTAGGGTTAGGGTTAGGGTTAGGGTTAGGGTTAGGGTTAGGGTTAGGGTTAGGGTTAGGGTTAGGGTTAGGGTTAGGGTTAGGGTTAGGGTTAGGGTTAGGGTTAGGGTTAGGGTTAGGGTTAGGGTTAGGGTTAGGGTTAGGGTTAGGGTTAGGGTTAGGGTTAGGGTTAGGGTTAGGGTTAGGGTTAGGGTTAGGGTTAGGGTTAGGGTTAGGGTTAGGGTTAGGGTTAGGGTTAGGGTTAGGGTTAGGGTTAGGGTTAGGGTTAGGGTTAGGGTTAGGGTTAGGGTTAGGGTTAGGGTTAGGGTTAGGGTTAGGGTTAGGGTTAGGGTTAGGGTTAGGGTTAGGGTTAGGGTTAGGGTTAGGGTTAGGGTTAGGGTTAGGGTTAGGGTTAGGGTTAGGGTTAGGGTTAGGGTTAGGGTTAGGGTTAGGGTTAGGGTTAGGGTTAGGGTTAGGGTTAGGGTTAGGGTTAGGGTTAGGGTTAGGGTTAGGGTTAGGGTTAGGGTTAGGGTTAGGGTTAGGGTTAGGGTTAGGGTTAGGGTTAGGGTTAGGGTTAGGGTTAGGGTTAGGGTTAGGGTTAGGGTTAGGGTTAGGGTTAGGGTTAGGGTTAGGGTTAGGGTTAGGGTTAGGGTTAGGGTTAGGGTTAGGGTTAGGGTTAGGGTTAGGGTTAGGGTTAGGGTTAGGGTTAGGGTTAGGGTTAGGGTTAGGGTTAGGGTTAGGGTTAGGGTTAGGGTTAGGGTTAGGGTTAGGGTTAGGGTTAGGGTTAGGGTTAGGGTTAGGGTTAGGGTTAGGGTTAGGGTTAGGGTTAGGGTTAGGGTTAGGGTTAGGGTTAGGGTTAGGGTTAGGGTTAGGGTTAGGGTTAGGGTTAGGGTTAGGGTTAGGGTTAGGGTTAGGGTTAGGGTTAGGGTTAGGGTTAGGGTTAGGGTTAGGGTTAGGGTTAGGGTTAGGGTTAGGGTTAGGGTTAGGGTTAGGGTTAGGGTTAGGGTTAGGGTTAGGGTTAGGGTTAGGGTTAGGGTTAGGGTTAGGGTTAGGGTTAGGGTTAGGGTTAGGGTTAGGGTTAGGGTTAGGGTTAGGGTTAGGGTTAGGGTTAGGGTTAGGGTTAGGGTTAGGGTTAGGGTTAGGGTTAGGGTTAGGGTTAGGGTTAGGGTTAGGGTTAGGGTTAGGGTTAGGGTTAGGGTTAGGGTTAGGGTTAGGGTTAGGGTTAGGGTTAGGGTTAGGGTTAGGGTTAGGGTTAGGGTTAGGGTTAGGGTTAGGGTTAGGGTTAGGGTTAGGGTTAGGGTTAGGGTTAGGGTTAGGGTTAGGGTTAGGGTTAGGGTTAGGGTTAGGGTTAGGGTTAGGGTTAGGGTTAGGGTTAGGGTTAGGGTTAGGGTTAGGGTTAGGGTTAGGGTTAGGGTTAGGGTTAGGGTTAGGGTTAGGGTTAGGGTTAGGGTTAGGGTTAGGGTTAGGGTTAGGGTTAGGGTTAGGGTTAGGGTTAGGGTTAGGGTTAGGGTTAGGGTTAGGGTTAGGGTTAGGGTTAGGGTTAGGGTTAGGGTTAGGGTTAGGGTTAGGGTTAGGGTTAGGGTTAGGGTTAGGGTTAGGGTTAGGGTTAGGGTTAGGGTTAGGGTTAGGGTTAGGGTTAGGGTTAGGGTTAGGGTTAGGGTTAGGGTTAGGGTTAGGGTTAGGGTTAGGGTTAGGGTTAGGGTTAGGGTTAGGGTTAGGGTTAGGGTTAGGGTTAGGGTTAGGGTTAGGGTTAGGGTTAGGGTTAGGGTTAGGGTTAGGGTTAGGGTTAGGGTTAGGGTTAGGGTTAGGGTTAGGGTTAGGGTTAGGGTTAGGGTTAGGGTTAGGGTTAGGGTTAGGGTTAGGGTTAGGGTTAGGGTTAGGGTTAGGGTTAGGGTTAGGGTTAGGGTTAGGGTTAGGGTTAGGGTTAGGGTTAGGGTTAGGGTTAGGGTTAGGGTTAGGGTTAGGGTTAGGGTTAGGGTTAGGGTTAGGGTTAGGGTTAGGGTTAGGGTTAGGGTTAGGGTTAGGGTTAGGGTTAGGGTTAGGGTTAGGGTTAGGGTTAGGGTTAGGGTTAGGGTTAGGGTTAGGGTTAGGGTTAGGGTTAGGGTTAGGGTTAGGGTTAGGGTTAGGGTTAGGGTTAGGGTTAGGGTTAGGGTTAGGGTTAGGGTTAGGGTTAGGGTTAGGGTTAGGGTTAGGGTTAGGGTTAGGGTTAGGGTTAGGGTTAGGGTTAGGGTTAGGGTTAGGGTTAGGGTTAGGGTTAGGGTTAGGGTTAGGGTTAGGGTTAGGGTTAGGGTTAGGGTTAGGGTTAGGGTTAGGGTTAGGGTTAGGGTTAGGGTTAGGGTTAGGGTTAGGGTTAGGGTTAGGGTTAGGGTTAGGGTTAGGGTTAGGGTTAGGGTTAGGGTTAGGGTTAGGGTTAGGGTTAGGGTTAGGGTTAGGGTTAGGGTTAGGGTTAGGGTTAGGGTTAGGGTTAGGGTTAGGGTTAGGGTTAGGGTTAGGGTTAGGGTTAGGGTTAGGGTTAGGGTTAGGGTTAGGGTTAGGGTTAGGGTTAGGGTTAGGGTTAGGGTTAGGGTTAGGGTTAGGGTTAGGGTTAGGGTTAGGGTTAGGGTTAGGGTTAGGGTTAGGGTTAGGGTTAGGGTTAGGGTTAGGGTTAGGGTTAGGGTTAGGGTTAGGGTTAGGGTTAGGGTTAGGGTTAGGGTTAGGGTTAGGGTTAGGGTTAGGGTTAGGGTTAGGGTTAGGGTTAGGGTTAGGGTTAGGGTTAGGGTTAGGGTTAGGGTTAGGGTTAGGGTTAGGGTTAGGGTTAGGGTTAGGGTTAGGGTTAGGGTTAGGGTTAGGGTTAGGGTTAGGGTTAGGGTTAGGGTTAGGGTTAGGGTTAGGGTTAGGGTTAGGGTTAGGGTTAGGGTTAGGGTTAGGGTTAGGGTTAGGGTTAGGGTTAGGGTTAGGGTTAGGGTTAGGGTTAGGGTTAGGGTTAGGGTTAGGGTTAGGGTTAGGGTTAGGGTTAGGGTTAGGGTTAGGGTTAGGGTTAGGGTTAGGGTTAGGGTTAGGGTTAGGGTTAGGGTTAGGGTTAGGGTTAGGGTTAGGGTTAGGGTTAGGGTTAGGGTTAGGGTTAGGGTTAGGGTTAGGGTTAGGGTTAGGGTTAGGGTTAGGGTTAGGGTTAGGGTTAGGGTTAGGGTTAGGGTTAGGGTTAGGGTTAGGGTTAGGGTTAGGGTTAGGGTTAGGGTTAGGGTTAGGGTTAGGGTTAGGGTTAGGGTTAGGGTTAGGGTTAGGGTTAGGGTTAGGGTTAGGGTTAGGGTTAGGGTTAGGGTTAGGGTTAGGGTTAGGGTTAGGGTTAGGGTTAGGGTTAGGGTTAGGGTTAGGGTTAGGGTTAGGGTTAGGGTTAGGGTTAGGGTTAGGGTTAGGGTTAGGGTTAGGGTTAGGGTTAGGGTTAGGGTTAGGGTTAGGGTTAGGGTTAGGGTTAGGGTTAGGGTTAGGGTTAGGGTTAGGGTTAGGGTTAGGGTTAGGGTTAGGGTTAGGGTTAGGGTTAGGGTTAGGGTTAGGGTTAGGGTTAGGGTTAGGGTTAGGGTTAGGGTTAGGGTTAGGGTTAGGGTTAGGGTTAGGGTTAGGGTTAGGGTTAGGGTTAGGGTTAGGGTTAGGGTTAGGGTTAGGGTTAGGGTTAGGGTTAGGGTTAGGGTTAGGGTTAGGGTTAGGGTTAGGGTTAGGGTTAGGGTTAGGGTTAGGGTTAGGGTTAGGGTTAGGGTTAGGGTTAGGGTTAGGGTTAGGGTTAGGGTTAGGGTTAGGGTTAGGGTTAGGGTTAGGGTTAGGGTTAGGGTTAGGGTTAGGGTTAGGGTTAGGGTTAGGGTTAGGGTTAGGGTTAGGGTTAGGGTTAGGGTTAGGGTTAGGGTTAGGGTTAGGGTTAGGGTTAGGGTTAGGGTTAGGGTTAGGGTTAGGGTTAGGGTTAGGGTTAGGGTTAGGGTTAGGGTTAGGGTTAGGGTTAGGGTTAGGGTTAGGGTTAGGGTTAGGGTTAGGGTTAGGGTTAGGGTTAGGGTTAGGGTTAGGGTTAGGGTTAGGGTTAGGGTTAGGGTTAGGGTTAGGGTTAGGGTTAGGGTTAGGGTTAGGGTTAGGGTTAGGGTTAGGGTTAGGGTTAGGGTTAGGGTTAGGGTTAGGGTTAGGGTTAGGGTTAGGGTTAGGGTTAGGGTTAGGGTTAGGGTTAGGGTTAGGGTTAGGGTTAGGGTTAGGGTTAGGGTTAGGGTTAGGGTTAGGGTTAGGGTTAGGGTTAGGGTTAGGGTTAGGGTTAGGGTTAGGGTTAGGGTTAGGGTTAGGGTTAGGGTTAGGGTTAGGGTTAGGGTTAGGGTTAGGGTTAGGGTTAGGGTTAGGGTTAGGGTTAGGGTTAGGGTTAGGGTTAGGGTTAGGGTTAGGGTTAGGGTTAGGGTTAGGGTTAGGGTTAGGGTTAGGGTTAGGGTTAGGGTTAGGGTTAGGGTTAGGGTTAGGGTTAGGGTTAGGGTTAGGGTTAGGGTTAGGGTTAGGGTTAGGGTTAGGGTTAGGGTTAGGGTTAGGGTTAGGGTTAGGGTTAGGGTTAGGGTTAGGGTTAGGGTTAGGGTTAGGGTTAGGGTTAGGGTTAGGGTTAGGGTTAGGGTTAGGGTTAGGGTTAGGGTTAGGGTTAGGGTTAGGGTTAGGGTTAGGGTTAGGGTTAGGGTTAGGGTTAGGGTTAGGGTTAGGGTTAGGGTTAGGGTTAGGGTTAGGGTTAGGGTTAGGGTTAGGGTTAGGGTTAGGGTTAGGGTTAGGGTTAGGGTTAGGGTTAGGGTTAGGGTTAGGGTTAGGGTTAGGGTTAGGGTTAGGGTTAGGGTTAGGGTTAGGGTTAGGGTTAGGGTTAGGGTTAGGGTTAGGGTTAGGGTTAGGGTTAGGGTTAGGGTTAGGGTTAGGGTTAGGGTTAGGGTTAGGGTTAGGGTTAGGGTTAGGGTTAGGGTTAGGGTTAGGGTTAGGGTTAGGGTTAGGGTTAGGGTTAGGGTTAGGGTTAGGGTTAGGGTTAGGGTTAGGGTTAGGGTTAGGGTTAGGGTTAGGGTTAGGGTTAGGGTTAGGGTTAGGGTTAGGGTTAGGGTTAGGGTTAGGGTTAGGGTTAGGGTTAGGGTTAGGGTTAGGGTTAGGGTTAGGGTTAGGGTTAGGGGTTAGGGTTAGGGTTAGGGTTAGGGTTAGGGTTAGGGTTAGGGTTAGGGTTAGGGTTAGGGTTAGGGTTAGGGTTAGGGTTAGGGTTAGGGTTAGGGTTAGGGTTAGGGTTAGGGTTAGGGTTAGGGTTAGGGTTAGGGTTAGGGTTAGGGTTAGGGTTAGGGTTAGGGTTAGGGTTAGGGTTAGGGTTAGGGTTAGGGTTAGGGTTAGGGTTAGGGTTAGGGTTAGGGTTAGGGTTAGGGTTAGGGTTAGGGTTAGGGTTAGGGTTAGGGTTAGGGTTAGGGTTAGGGTTAGGGTTAGGGTTAGGGTTAGGGTTAGGGTTAGGGTTAGGGTTAGGGTTAGGGTTAGGGTTAGGGTTAGGGTTAGGGTTAGGGTTAGGGTTAGGGTTAGGGTTAGGGTTAGGGTTAGGGTTAGGGTTAGGGTTAGGGTTAGGGTTAGGGTTAGGGTTAGGGTTAGGGTTAGGGTTAGGGTTAGGGTTAGGGTTAGGGTTAGGGTTAGGGTTAGGGTTAGGGTTAGGGTTAGGGTTAGGGTTAGGGTTAGGGTTAGGGTTAGGGTTAGGGTTAGGGTTAGGGTTAGGGTTAGGGTTAGGGTTAGGGTTAGGGTTAGGGTTAGGGTTAGGGTTAGGGTTAGGGTTAGGGTTAGGGTTAGGGTTAGGGTTAGGGTTAGGGTTAGGGTTAGGGTTAGGGTTAGGGTTAGGGTTAGGGTTAGGGTTAGGGTTAGGGTTAGGGTTAGGGTTAGGGTTAGGGTTAGGGTTAGGGTTAGGGTTAGGGTTAGGGTTAGGGTTAGGGTTAGGGTTAGGGTTAGGGTTAGGGTTAGGGTTAGGGTTAGGGTTAGGGTTAGGGTTAGGGTTAGGGTTAGGGTTAGGGTTAGGGTTAGGGTTAGGGTTAGGGTTAGGGTTAGGGTTAGGGTTAGGGTTAGGGTTAGGGTTAGGGTTAGGGTTAGGGTTAGGGTTAGGGTTAGGGTTAGGGTTAGGGTTAGGGTTAGGGTTAGGGTTAGGGTTAGGGTTAGGGTTAGGGTTAGGGTTAGGGTTAGGGTTAGGGTTAGGGTTAGGGTTAGGGTTAGGGTTAGGGTTAGGGTTAGGGTTAGGGTTAGGGTTAGGGTTAGGGTTAGGGTTAGGGTTAGGGTTAGGGTTAGGGTTAGGGTTAGGGTTAGGGTTAGGGTTAGGGTTAGGGTTAGGGTTAGGGTTAGGGTTAGGGTTAGGGTTAGGGTTAGGGTTAGGGTTAGGGTTAGGGTTAGGGTTAGGGTTAGGGTTAGGGTTAGGGTTAGGGTTAGGGTTAGGGTTAGGGTTAGGGTTAGGGTTAGGGTTAGGGTTAGGGTTAGGGTTAGGGTTAGGGTTAGGGTTAGGGTTAGGGTTAGGGTTAGGGTTAGGGTTAGGGTTAGGGTTAGGGTTAGGGTTAGGGTTAGGGTTAGGGTTAGGGTTAGGGTTAGGGTTAGGGTTAGGGTTAGGGTTAGGGTTAGGGTTAGGGTTAGGGTTAGGGTTAGGGTTAGGGTTAGGGTTAGGGTTAGGGTTAGGGTTAGGGTTAGGGTTAGGGTTAGGGTTAGGGTTAGGGTTAGGGTTAGGGTTAGGGTTAGGGTTAGGGTTAGGGTTAGGGTTAGGGTTAGGGTTAGGGTTAGGGTTAGGGTTAGGGTTAGGGTTAGGGTTAGGGTTAGGGTTAGGGTTAGGGTTAGGGTTAGGGTTAGGGTTAGGGTTAGGGTTAGGGTTAGGGTTAGGGTTAGGGTTAGGGTTAGGGTTAGGGTTAGGGTTAGGGTTAGGGTTAGGGTTAGGGTTAGGGTTAGGGTTAGGGTTAGGGTTAGGGTTAGGGTTAGGGTTAGGGTTAGGGTTAGGGTTAGGGTTAGGGTTAGGGTTAGGGTTAGGGTTAGGGTTAGGGTTAGGGTTAGGGTTAGGGTTAGGGTTAGGGTTAGGGTTAGGGTTAGGGTTAGGGTTAGGGTTAGGGTTAGGGTTAGGGTTAGGGTTAGGGTTAGGGTTAGGGTTAGGGTTAGGGTTAGGGTTAGGGTTAGGGTTAGGGTTAGGGTTAGGGTTAGGGTTAGGGTTAGGGTTAGGGTTAGGGTTAGGGTTAGGGTTAGGGTTAGGGTTAGGGTTAGGGTTAGGGTTAGGGTTAGGGTTAGGGTTAGGGTTAGGGTTAGGGTTAGGGTTAGGGTTAGGGTTAGGGTTAGGGTTAGGGTTAGGGTTAGGGTTAGGGTTAGGGTTAGGGTTAGGGTTAGGGTTAGGGTTAGGGTTAGGGTTAGGGTTAGGGTTAGGGTTAGGGTTAGGGTTAGGGTTAGGGTTAGGGTTAGGGTTAGGGTTAGGGTTAGGGTTAGGGTTAGGGTTAGGGTTAGGGTTAGGGTTAGGGTTAGGGTTAGGGTTAGGGTTAGGGTTAGGGTTAGGGTTAGGGTTAGGGTTAGGGTTAGGGTTAGGGTTAGGGTTAGGGTTAGGGTTAGGGTTAGGGTTAGGGTTAGGGTTAGGGTTAGGGTTAGGGTTAGGGTTAGGGTTAGGGTTAGGGTTAGGGTTAGGGTTAGGGTTAGGGTTAGGGTTAGGGTTAGGGTTAGGGTTAGGGTTAGGGTTAGGGTTAGGGTTAGGGTTAGGGTTAGGGTTAGGGTTAGGGTTAGGGTTAGGGTTAGGGTTAGGGTTAGGGTTAGGGTTAGGGTTAGGGTTAGGGTTAGGGTTAGGGTTAGGGTTAGGGTTAGGGTTAGGGTTAGGGTTAGGGTTAGGGTTAGGGTTAGGGTTAGGGTTAGGGTTAGGGTTAGGGTTAGGGTTAGGGTTAGGGTTAGGGTTAGGGTTAGGGTTAGGGTTAGGGTTAGGGTTAGGGTTAGGGTTAGGGTTAGGGTTAGGGTTAGGGTTAGGGTTAGGGTTAGGGTTAGGGTTAGGGTTAGGGTTAGGGTTAGGGTTAGGGTTAGGGTTAGGGTTAGGGTTAGGGTTAGGGTTAGGGTTAGGGTTAGGGTTAGGGTTAGGGTTAGGGTTAGGGTTAGGGTTAGGGTTAGGGTTAGGGTTAGGGTTAGGGTTAGGGTTAGGGTTAGGGTTAGGGTTAGGGTTAGGGTTAGGGTTAGGGTTAGGGTTAGGGTTAGGGTTAGGGTTAGGGTTAGGGTTAGGGTTAGGGTTAGGGTTAGGGTTAGGGTTAGGGTTAGGGTTAGGGTTAGGGTTAGGGTTAGGGTTAGGGTTAGGGTTAGGGTTAGGGTTAGGGTTAGGGTTAGGGTTAGGGTTAGGGTTAGGGTTAGGGTTAGGGTTAGGGTTAGGGTTAGGGTTAGGGTTAGGGTTAGGGTTAGGGTTAGGGTTAGGGTTAGGGTTAGGGTTAGGGTTAGGGTTAGGGTTAGGGTTAGGGTTAGGGTTAGGGTTAGGGTTAGGGTTAGGGTTAGGGTTAGGGTTAGGGTTAGGGTTAGGGTTAGGGTTAGGGTTAGGGTTAGGGTTAGGGTTAGGGTTAGGGTTAGGGTTAGGGTTAGGGTTAGGGTTAGGGTTAGGGTTAGGGTTAGGGTTAGGGTTAGGGTTAGGGTTAGGGTTAGGGTTAGGGTTAGGGTTAGGGTTAGGGTTAGGGTTAGGGTTAGGGTTAGGGTTAGGGTTAGGGTTAGGGTTAGGGTTAGGGTTAGGGTTAGGGTTAGGGTTAGGGTTAGGGTTAGGGTTAGGGTTAGGGTTAGGGTTAGGGTTAGGGTTAGGGTTAGGGTTAGGGTTAGGGTTAGGGTTAGGGTTAGGGTTAGGGTTAGGGTTAGGGTTAGGGTTAGGGTTAGGGTTAGGGTTAGGGTTAGGGTTAGGGTTAGGGTTAGGGTTAGGGTTAGGGTTAGGGTTAGGGTTAGGGTTAGGGTTAGGGTTAGGGTTAGGGTTAGGGTTAGGGTTAGGGTTAGGGTTAGGGTTAGGGTTAGGGTTAGGGTTAGGGTTAGGGTTAGGGTTAGGGTTAGGGTTAGGGTTAGGGTTAGGGTTAGGGTTAGGGTTAGGGTTAGGGTTAGGGTTAGGGTTAGGGTTAGGGTTAGGGTTAGGGTTAGGGTTAGGGTTAGGGTTAGGGTTAGGGTTAGGGTTAGGGTTAGGGTTAGGGTTAGGGTTAGGGTTAGGGTTAGGGTTAGGGTTAGGGTTAGGGTTAGGGTTAGGGTTAGGGTTAGGGTTAGGGTTAGGGTTAGGGTTAGGGTTAGGGTTAGGGTTAGGGTTAGGGTTAGGGTTAGGGTTAGGGTTAGGGTTAGGGTTAGGGTTAGGGTTAGGGTTAGGGTTAGGGTTAGGGTTAGGGTTAGGGTTAGGGTTAGGGTTAGGGTTAGGGTTAGGGTTAGGGTTAGGGTTAGGGTTAGGGTTAGGGTTAGGGTTAGGGTTAGGGTTAGGGTTAGGGTTAGGGTTAGGGTTAGGGTTAGGGTTAGGGTTAGGGTTAGGGTTAGGGTTAGGGTTAGGGTTAGGGTTAGGGTTAGGGTTAGGGTTAGGGTTAGGGTTAGGGTTAGGGTTAGGGTTAGGGTTAGGGTTAGGGTTAGGGTTAGGGTTAGGGTTAGGGTTAGGGTTAGGGTTAGGGTTAGGGTTAGGGTTAGGGTTAGGGTTAGGGTTAGGGTTAGGGTTAGGGTTAGGGTTAGGGTTAGGGTTAGGGTTAGGGTTAGGGTTAGGGTTAGGGTTAGGGTTAGGGTTAGGGTTAGGGTTAGGGTTAGGGTTAGGGTTAGGGTTAGGGTTAGGGTTAGGGTTAGGGTTAGGGTTAGGGTTAGGGTTAGGGTTAGGGTTAGGGTTAGGGTTAGGGTTAGGGTTAGGGTTAGGGTTAGGGTTAGGGTTAGGGTTAGGGTTAGGGTTAGGGTTAGGGTTAGGGTTAGGGTTAGGGTTAGGGTTAGGGTTAGGGTTAGGGTTAGGGTTAGGGTTAGGGTTAGGGTTAGGGTTAGGGTTAGGGTTAGGGTTAGGGTTAGGGTTAGGGTTAGGGTTAGGGTTAGGGTTAGGGTTAGGGTTAGGGTTAGGGTTAGGGTTAGGGTTAGGGTTAGGGTTAGGGTTAGGGTTAGGGTTAGGGTTAGGGTTAGGGTTAGGGTTAGGGTTAGGGTTAGGGTTAGGGTTAGGGTTAGGGTTAGGGTTAGGGTTAGGGTTAGGGTTAGGGTTAGGGTTAGGGTTAGGGTTAGGGTTAGGGTTAGGGTTAGGGTTAGGGTTAGGGTTAGGGTTAGGGTTAGGGTTAGGGTTAGGGTTAGGGTTAGGGTTAGGGTTAGGGTTAGGGTTAGGGTTAGGGTTAGGGTTAGGGTTAGGGTTAGGGTTAGGGTTAGGGTTAGGGTTAGGGTTAGGGTTAGGGTTAGGGTTAGGGTTAGGGTTAGGGTTAGGGTTAGGGTTAGGGTTAGGGTTAGGGTTAGGGTTAGGGTTAGGGTTAGGGTTAGGGTTAGGGTTAGGGTTAGGGTTAGGGTTAGGGTTAGGGTTAGGGTTAGGGTTAGGGTTAGGGTTAGGGTTAGGGTTAGGGTTATTAGGGTTAGGGTTAGGGTTAGGGTTAGGGTTAGGGTTAGGGTTAGGGTTAGGGTTAGGGTTAGGGTTAGGGTTAGGGTTAGGGTTAGGGTTAGGGTTAGGGTTAGGGTTAGGGTTAGGGTTAGGGTTAGGGTTAGGGTTAGGGTTAGGGTTAGGGTTAGGGTTAGGGTTAGGGTTAGGGTTAGGGTTAGGGTTAGGGTTAGGGTTAGGGTTAGGGTTAGGGTTAGGGTTAGGGTTAGGGTTAGGGTTAGGGTTAGGGTTAGGGTTAGGGTTAGGGTTAGGGTTAGGGTTAGGGTTAGGGTTAGGGTTAGGGTTAGGGTTAGGGTTAGGGTTAGGGTTAGGGTTAGGGTTAGGGTTAGGGTTAGGGTTAGGGTTAGGGTTAGGGTTAGGGTTAGGGTTAGGGTTAGGGTTAGGGTTAGGGTTAGGGTTAGGGTTAGGGTTAGGGTTAGGGTTAGGGTTAGGGTTAGGGTTAGGGTTAGGGTTAGGGTTAGGGTTAGGGTTAGGGTTAGGGTTAGGGTTAGGGTTAGGGTTAGGGTTAGGGTTAGGGTTAGGGTTAGGGTTAGGGTTAGGGTTAGGGTTAGGGTTAGGGTTAGGGTTAGGGTTAGGGTTAGGGTTAGGGTTAGGGTTAGGGTTAGGGTTAGGGTTAGGGTTAGGGTTAGGGTTAGGGTTAGGGTTAGGGTTAGGGTTAGGGTTAGGGTTAGGGTTAGGGTTAGGGTTAGGGTTAGGGTTAGGGTTAGGGTTAGGGTTAGGGTTAGGGTTAGGGTTAGGGTTAGGGTTAGGGTTAGGGTTAGGGTTAGGGTTAGGGTTAGGGTTAGGGTTAGGGTTAGGGTTAGGGTTAGGGTTAGGGTTAGGGTTAGGGTTAGGGTTAGGGTTAGGGTTAGGGTTAGGGTTAGGGTTAGGGTTAGGGTTAGGGTTAGGGTTAGGGTTAGGGTTAGGGTTAGGGTTAGGGTTAGGGTTAGGGTTAGGGTTAGGGTTAGGGTTAGGGTTAGGGTTAGGGTTAGGGTTAGGGTTAGGGTTAGGGTTAGGGTTAGGGTTAGGGTTAGGGTTAGGGTTAGGGTTAGGGTTAGGGTTAGGGTTAGGGTTAGGGTTAGGGTTAGGGTTAGGGTTAGGGTTAGGGTTAGGGTTAGGGTTAGGGTTAGGGTTAGGGTTAGGGTTAGGGTTAGGGTTAGGGTTAGGGTTAGGGTTAGGGTTAGGGTTAGGGTTAGGGTTAGGGTTAGGGTTAGGGTTAGGGTTAGGGTTAGGGTTAGGGTTAGGGTTAGGGTTAGGGTTAGGGTTAGGGTTAGGGTTAGGGTTAGGGTTAGGGTTAGGGTTAGGGTTAGGGTTAGGGTTAGGGTTAGGGTTAGGGTTAGGGTTAGGGTTAGGGTTAGGGTTAGGGTTAGGGTTAGGGTTAGGGTTAGGGTTAGGGTTAGGGTTAGGGTTAGGGTTAGGGTTAGGGTTAGGGTTAGGGTTAGGGTTAGGGTTAGGGTTAGGGTTAGGGTTAGGGTTAGGGTTAGGGTTAGGGTTAGGGTTAGGGTTAGGGTTAGGGTTAGGGTTAGGGTTAGGGTTAGGGTTAGGGTTAGGGTTAGGGTTAGGGTTAGGGTTAGGGTTAGGGTTAGGGTTAGGGTTAGGGTTAGGGTTAGGGTTAGGGTTAGGGTTAGGGTTAGGGTTAGGGTTAGGGTTAGGGTTAGGGTTAGGGTTAGGGTTAGGGTTAGGGTTAGGGTTAGGGTTAGGGTTAGGGTTAGGGTTAGGGTTAGGGTTAGGGTTAGGGTTAGGGTTAGGGTTAGGGTTAGGGTTAGGGTTAGGGTTAGGGTTAGGGTTAGGGTTAGGGTTAGGGTTAGGGTTAGGGTTAGGGTTAGGGTTAGGGTTAGGGTTAGGGTTAGGGTTAGGGTTAGGGTTAGGGTTAGGGTTAGGGTTAGGGTTAGGGTTAGGGTTAGGGTTAGGGTTAGGGTTAGGGTTAGGGTTAGGGTTAGGGTTAGGGTTAGGGTTAGGGTTAGGGTTAGGGTTAGGGTTAGGGTTAGGGTTAGGGTTAGGGTTAGGGTTAGGGTTAGGGTTAGGGTTAGGGTTAGGGTTAGGGTTAGGGTTAGGGTTAGGGTTAGGGTTAGGGTTAGGGTTAGGGTTAGGGTTAGGGTTAGGGTTAGGGTTAGGGTTAGGGTTAGGGTTAGGGTTAGGGTTAGGGTTAGGGTTAGGGTTAGGGTTAGGGTTAGGGTTAGGGTTAGGGTTAGGGTTAGGGTTAGGGTTAGGGTTAGGGTTAGGGTTAGGGTTAGGGTTAGGGTTAGGGTTAGGGTTAGGGTTAGGGTTAGGGTTAGGGTTAGGGTTAGGGTTAGGGTTAGGGTTAGGGTTAGGGTTAGGGTTAGGGTTAGGGTTAGGGTTAGGGTTAGGGTTAGGGTTAGGGTTAGGGTTAGGGTTAGGGTTAGGGTTAGGGTTAGGGTTAGGGTTAGGGTTAGGGTTAGGGTTAGGGTTAGGGTTAGGGTTAGGGTTAGGGTTAGGGTTAGGGTTAGGGTTAGGGTTAGGGTTAGGGTTAGGGTTAGGGTTAGGGTTAGGGTTAGGGTTAGGGTTAGGGTTAGGGTTAGGGTTAGGGTTAGGGTTAGGGTTAGGGTTAGGGTTAGGGTTAGGGTTAGGGTTAGGGTTAGGGTTAGGGTTAGGGTTAGGGTTAGGGTTAGGGTTAGGGTTAGGGTTAGGGTTAGGGTTAGGGTTAGGGTTAGGGTTAGGGTTAGGGTTAGGGTTAGGGTTAGGGTTAGGGTTAGGGTTAGGGTTAGGGTTAGGGTTAGGGTTAGGGTTAGGGTTAGGGTTAGGGTTAGGGTTAGGGTTAGGGTTAGGGTTAGGGTTAGGGTTAGGGTTAGGGTTAGGGTTAGGGTTAGGGTTAGGGTTAGGGTTAGGGTTAGGGTTAGGGTTAGGGTTAGGGTTAGGGTTAGGGTTAGGGTTAGGGTTAGGGTTAGGGTTAGGGTTAGGGTTAGGGTTAGGGTTAGGGTTAGGGTTAGGGTTAGGGTTAGGGTTAGGGTTAGGGTTAGGGTTAGGGTTAGGGTTAGGGTTAGGGTTAGGGTTAGGGTTAGGGTTAGGGTTAGGGTTAGGGTTAGGGTTAGGGTTAGGGTTAGGGTTAGGGTTAGGGTTAGGGTTAGGGTTAGGGTTAGGGTTAGGGTTAGGGTTAGGGTTAGGGTTAGGGTTAGGGTTAGGGTTAGGGTTAGGGTTAGGGTTAGGGTTAGGGTTAGGGTTAGGGTTAGGGTTAGGGTTAGGGTTAGGGTTAGGGTTAGGGTTAGGGTTAGGGTTAGGGTTAGGGTTAGGGTTAGGGTTAGGGTTAGGGTTAGGGTTAGGGTTAGGGTTAGGGTTAGGGTTAGGGTTAGGGTTAGGGTTAGGGTTAGGGTTAGGGTTAGGGTTAGGGTTAGGGTTAGGGTTAGGGTTAGGGTTAGGGTTAGGGTTAGGGTTAGGGTTAGGGTTAGGGTTAGGGTTAGGGTTAGGGTTAGGGTTAGGGTTAGGGTTAGGGTTAGGGTTAGGGTTAGGGTTAGGGTTAGGGTTAGGGTTAGGGTTAGGGTTAGGGTTAGGGTTAGGGTTAGGGTTAGGGTTAGGGTTAGGGTTAGGGTTAGGGTTAGGGTTAGGGTTAGGGTTAGGGTTAGGGTTAGGGTTAGGGTTAGGGTTAGGGTTAGGGTTAGGGTTAGGGTTAGGGTTAGGGTTAGGGTTAGGGTTAGGGTTAGGGTTAGGGTTAGGGTTAGGGTTAGGGTTAGGGTTAGGGTTAGGGTTAGGGTTAGGGTTAGGGTTAGGGTTAGGGTTAGGGTTAGGGTTAGGGTTAGGGTTAGGGTTAGGGTTAGGGTTAGGGTTAGGGTTAGGGTTAGGGTTAGGGTTAGGGTTAGGGTTAGGGTTAGGGTTAGGGTTAGGGTTAGGGTTAGGGTTAGGGTTAGGGTTAGGGTTAGGGTTAGGGTTAGGGTTAGGGTTAGGGTTAGGGTTAGGGTTAGGGTTAGGGTTAGGGTTAGGGTTAGGGTTAGGGTTAGGGTTAGGGTTAGGGTTAGGGTTAGGGTTAGGGTTAGGGTTAGGGTTAGGGTTAGGGTTAGGGTTAGGGTTAGGGTTAGGGTTAGGGTTAGGGTTAGGGTTAGGGTTAGGGTTAGGGTTAGGGTTAGGGTTAGGGTTAGGGTTAGGGTTAGGGTTAGGGTTAGGGTTAGGGTTAGGGTTAGGGTTAGGGTTAGGGTTAGGGTTAGGGTTAGGGTTAGGGTTAGGGTTAGGGTTAGGGTTAGGGTTAGGGTTAGGGTTAGGGTTAGGGTTAGGGTTAGGGTTAGGGTTAGGGTTAGGGTTAGGGTTAGGGTTAGGGTTAGGGTTAGGGTTAGGGTTAGGGTTAGGGTTAGGGTTAGGGTTAGGGTTAGGGTTAGGGTTAGGGTTAGGGTTAGGGTTA
>NC_083428.1:57078581-57093581 GCF_020745735.1 Hemiscyllium ocellatum | reverse complement strand
CTAACCCTAACCCTAACCCTAACCCTAACCCTAACCCTAACCCTAACCCTAACCCTAACCCTAACCCTAACCCTAACCCTAACCCTAACCCTAACCCTAACCCCTAACCCTAACCCTAACCCTAACCCTAACCCTAACCCTAACCCTAACCCTAACCCTAACCCTAACCCTAACCCTAACCCTAACCCTAACCCTAACCCTAACCCTAACCCTAACCCTAACCCTAACCCTAACCCTAACCCTAACCCTAACCCTAACCCTAACCCTAACCCTAACCCTAACCCTAACCCTAACCCTAACCCTAACCCTAACCCTAACCCTAACCCTAACCCTAACCCTAACCCTAACCCTAACCCTAACCCTAACCCTAACCCTAACCCTAACCCTAACCCTAACCCTAACCCTAACCCTAACCCTAACCCTAACCCTAACCCTAACCCTAACCCTAACCCTAACCCTAACCCTAACCCTAACCCTAACCCTAACCCTAACCCTAACCCTAACCCTAACCCTAACCCTAACCCTAACCCTAACCCTAACCCTAACCCTAACCCTAACCCTAACCCTAACCCTAACCCTAACCCTAACCCTAACCCTAACCCTAACCCTAACCCTAACCCTAACCCTAACCCTAACCCTAACCCTAACCCTAACCCTAACCCTAACCCTAACCCTAACCCTAACCCTAACCCTAACCCTAACCCTAATAACCCTAACCCTAACCCTAACCCTAACCCTAACCCTAACCCTAACCCTAACCCTAACCCTAACCCTAACCCTAACCCTAACCCTAACCCTAACCCTAACCCTAACCCTAACCCTAACCCTAACCCTAACCCTAACCCTAACCCTAACCCTAACCCTAACCCTAACCCTAACCCTAACCCTAACCCTAACCCTAACCCTAACCCTAACCCTAACCCTAACCCTAACCCTAACCCTAACCCTAACCCTAACCCTAACCCTAACCCTAACCCTAACCCTAACCCTAACCCTAACCCTAACCCTAACCCTAACCCTAACCCTAACCCTAACCCTAACCCTAACCCTAACCCTAACCCTAACCCTAACCCTAACCCTAACCCTAACCCTAACCCTAACCCTAACCCTAACCCTAACCCTAACCCTAACCCTAACCCTAACCCTAACCCTAACCCTAACCCTAACCCTAACCCTAACCCTAACCCTAACCCTAACCCTAACCCTAACCCTAACCCTAACCCTAACCCTAACCCTAACCCTAACCCTAACCCTAACCCTAACCCTAACCCTAACCCTAACCCTAACCCTAACCCTAACCCTAACCCTAACCCTAACCCTAACCCTAACCCTAACCCTAACCCTAACCCTAACCCTAACCCTAACCCTAACCCTAACCCTAACCCTAACCCTAACCCTAACCCTAACCCTAACCCTAACCCTAACCCTAACCCTAACCCTAACCCTAACCCTAACCCTAACCCTAACCCTAACCCTAACCCTAACCCTAACCCTAACCCTAACCCTAACCCTAACCCTAACCCTAACCCTAACCCTAACCCTAACCCTAACCCTAACCCTAACCCTAACCCTAACCCTAACCCTAACCCTAACCCTAACCCTAACCCTAACCCTAACCCTAACCCTAACCCTAACCCTAACCCTAACCCTAACCCTAACCCTAACCCTAACCCTAACCCTAACCCTAACCCTAACCCTAACCCTAACCCTAACCCTAACCCTAACCCTAACCCTAACCCTAACCCTAACCCTAACCCTAACCCTAACCCTAACCCTAACCCTAACCCTAACCCTAACCCTAACCCTAACCCTAACCCTAACCCTAACCCTAACCCTAACCCTAACCCTAACCCTAACCCTAACCCTAACCCTAACCCTAACCCTAACCCTAACCCTAACCCTAACCCTAACCCTAACCCTAACCCTAACCCTAACCCTAACCCTAACCCTAACCCTAACCCTAACCCTAACCCTAACCCTAACCCTAACCCTAACCCTAACCCTAACCCTAACCCTAACCCTAACCCTAACCCTAACCCTAACCCTAACCCTAACCCTAACCCTAACCCTAACCCTAACCCTAACCCTAACCCTAACCCTAACCCTAACCCTAACCCTAACCCTAACCCTAACCCTAACCCTAACCCTAACCCTAACCCTAACCCTAACCCTAACCCTAACCCTAACCCTAACCCTAACCCTAACCCTAACCCTAACCCTAACCCTAACCCTAACCCTAACCCTAACCCTAACCCTAACCCTAACCCTAACCCTAACCCTAACCCTAACCCTAACCCTAACCCTAACCCTAACCCTAACCCTAACCCTAACCCTAACCCTAACCCTAACCCTAACCCTAACCCTAACCCTAACCCTAACCCTAACCCTAACCCTAACCCTAACCCTAACCCTAACCCTAACCCTAACCCTAACCCTAACCCTAACCCTAACCCTAACCCTAACCCTAACCCTAACCCTAACCCTAACCCTAACCCTAACCCTAACCCTAACCCTAACCCTAACCCTAACCCTAACCCTAACCCTAACCCTAACCCTAACCCTAACCCTAACCCTAACCCTAACCCTAACCCTAACCCTAACCCTAACCCTAACCCTAACCCTAACCCTAACCCTAACCCTAACCCTAACCCTAACCCTAACCCTAACCCTAACCCTAACCCTAACCCTAACCCTAACCCTAACCCTAACCCTAACCCTAACCCTAACCCTAACCCTAACCCTAACCCTAACCCTAACCCTAACCCTAACCCTAACCCTAACCCTAACCCTAACCCTAACCCTAACCCTAACCCTAACCCTAACCCTAACCCTAACCCTAACCCTAACCCTAACCCTAACCCTAACCCTAACCCTAACCCTAACCCTAACCCTAACCCTAACCCTAACCCTAACCCTAACCCTAACCCTAACCCTAACCCTAACCCTAACCCTAACCCTAACCCTAACCCTAACCCTAACCCTAACCCTAACCCTAACCCTAACCCTAACCCTAACCCTAACCCTAACCCTAACCCTAACCCTAACCCTAACCCTAACCCTAACCCTAACCCTAACCCTAACCCTAACCCTAACCCTAACCCTAACCCTAACCCTAACCCCTAACCCTAACCCTAACCCTAACCCTAACCCTAACCCTAACCCTAACCCTAACCCTAACCCTAACCCTAACCCTAACCCTAACCCTAACCCTAACCCTAACCCTAACCCTAACCCTAACCCTAACCCTAACCCTAACCCTAACCCTAACCCTAACCCTAACCCTAACCCTAACCCTAACCCTAACCCTAACCCTAACCCTAACCCTAACCCTAACCCTAACCCTAACCCTAACCCTAACCCTAACCCTAACCCTAACCCTAACCCTAACCCTAACCCTAACCCTAACCCTAACCCTAACCCTAACCCTAACCCTAACCCTAACCCTAACCCTAACCCTAACCCTAACCCTAACCCTAACCCTAACCCTAACCCTAACCCTAACCCTAACCCTAACCCTAACCCTAACCCTAACCCTAACCCTAACCCTAACCCTAACCCTAACCCTAACCCTAACCCTAACCCTAACCCTAACCCTAACCCTAACCCTAACCCTAACCCTAACCCTAACCCTAACCCTAACCCTAACCCTAACCCTAACCCTAACCCTAACCCTAACCCTAACCCTAACCCTAACCCTAACCCTAACCCTAACCCTAACCCTAACCCTAACCCTAACCCTAACCCTAACCCTAACCCTAACCCTAACCCTAACCCTAACCCTAACCCTAACCCTAACCCTAACCCTAACCCTAACCCTAACCCTAACCCTAACCCTAACCCTAACCCTAACCCTAACCCTAACCCTAACCCTAACCCTAACCCTAACCCTAACCCTAACCCTAACCCTAACCCTAACCCTAACCCTAACCCTAACCCTAACCCTAACCCTAACCCTAACCCTAACCCTAACCCTAACCCTAACCCTAACCCTAACCCTAACCCTAACCCTAACCCTAACCCTAACCCTAACCCTAACCCTAACCCTAACCCTAACCCTAACCCTAACCCTAACCCTAACCCTAACCCTAACCCTAACCCTAACCCTAACCCTAACCCTAACCCTAACCCTAACCCTAACCCTAACCCTAACCCTAACCCTAACCCTAACCCTAACCCTAACCCTAACCCTAACCCTAACCCTAACCCTAACCCTAACCCTAACCCTAACCCTAACCCTAACCCTAACCCTAACCCTAACCCTAACCCTAACCCTAACCCTAACCCTAACCCTAACCCTAACCCTAACCCTAACCCTAACCCTAACCCTAACCCTAACCCTAACCCTAACCCTAACCCTAACCCTAACCCTAACCCTAACCCTAACCCTAACCCTAACCCTAACCCTAACCCTAACCCTAACCCTAACCCTAACCCTAACCCTAACCCTAACCCTAACCCTAACCCTAACCCTAACCCTAACCCTAACCCTAACCCTAACCCTAACCCTAACCCTAACCCTAACCCTAACCCTAACCCTAACCCTAACCCTAACCCTAACCCTAACCCTAACCCTAACCCTAACCCTAACCCTAACCCTAACCCTAACCCTAACCCTAACCCTAACCCTAACCCTAACCCTAACCCTAACCCTAACCCTAACCCTAACCCTAACCCTAACCCTAACCCTAACCCTAACCCTAACCCTAACCCTAACCCTAACCCTAACCCTAACCCTAACCCTAACCCTAACCCTAACCCTAACCCTAACCCTAACCCTAACCCTAACCCTAACCCTAACCCTAACCCTAACCCTAACCCTAACCCTAACCCTAACCCTAACCCTAACCCTAACCCTAACCCTAACCCTAACCCTAACCCTAACCCTAACCCTAACCCTAACCCTAACCCTAACCCTAACCCTAACCCTAACCCTAACCCTAACCCTAACCCTAACCCTAACCCTAACCCTAACCCTAACCCTAACCCTAACCCTAACCCTAACCCTAACCCTAACCCTAACCCTAACCCTAACCCTAACCCTAACCCTAACCCTAACCCTAACCCTAACCCTAACCCTAACCCTAACCCTAACCCTAACCCTAACCCTAACCCTAACCCTAACCCTAACCCTAACCCTAACCCTAACCCTAACCCTAACCCTAACCCTAACCCTAACCCTAACCCTAACCCTAACCCTAACCCTAACCCTAACCCTAACCCTAACCCTAACCCTAACCCTAACCCTAACCCTAACCCTAACCCTAACCCTAACCCTAACCCTAACCCTAACCCTAACCCTAACCCTAACCCTAACCCTAACCCTAACCCTAACCCTAACCCTAACCCTAACCCTAACCCTAACCCTAACCCTAACCCTAACCCTAACCCTAACCCTAACCCTAACCCTAACCCTAACCCTAACCCTAACCCTAACCCTAACCCTAACCCTAACCCTAACCCTAACCCTAACCCTAACCCTAACCCTAACCCTAACCCTAACCCTAACCCTAACCCTAACCCTAACCCTAACCCTAACCCTAACCCTAACCCTAACCCTAACCCTAACCCTAACCCTAACCCTAACCCTAACCCTAACCCTAACCCTAACCCTAACCCTAACCCTAACCCTAACCCTAACCCTAACCCTAACCCTAACCCTAACCCTAACCCTAACCCTAACCCTAACCCTAACCCTAACCCTAACCCTAACCCTAACCCTAACCCTAACCCTAACCCTAACCCTAACCCTAACCCTAACCCTAACCCTAACCCTAACCCTAACCCTAACCCTAACCCTAACCCTAACCCTAACCCTAACCCTAACCCTAACCCTAAC
This sequence comes from Hemiscyllium ocellatum, assembly GCF_020745735.1. Classification (NCBI taxonomy): domain Eukaryota; kingdom Metazoa; phylum Chordata; class Chondrichthyes; order Orectolobiformes; family Hemiscylliidae; genus Hemiscyllium; species Hemiscyllium ocellatum. The sequence goes on along the minus strand of NC_083428.1, from coordinate 57,087,745 downwards.
CCTAACCCTAACCCTAACCCTAACCCTAACCCTAACCCTAACCCTAACCCTAACCCTAACCCTAACCCTAACCCTAACCCTAACCCTAACCCTAACCCTAACCCTAACCCTAACCCTAACCCTAACCCTAACCCTAACCCTAACCCTAACCCTAACCCTAACCCTAACCCTAACCCTAACCCTAACCCTAACCCTAACCCTAACCCTAACCCTAACCCTAACCCTAACCCTAACCCTAACCCTAACCCTAACCCTAACCCTAACCCTAACCCTAACCCTAACCCTAACCCTAACCCTAACCCTAACCCTAACCCTAACCCTAACCCTAACCCTAACCCTAACCCTAACCCTAACCCTAACCCTAACCCTAACCCTAACCCTAACCCTAACCCTAACCCTAACCCTAACCCTAACCCTAACCCTAACCCTAACCCTAACCCTAACCCTAACCCTAACCCTAACCCTAACCCTAACCCTAACCCTAACCCTAACCCTAACCCTAACCCTAACCCTAACCCTAACCCTAACCCTAACCCTAACCCTAACCCTAACCCTAACCCTAACCCTAACCCTAACCCTAACCCTAACCCTAACCCTAACCCTAACCCTAACCCTAACCCTAACCCTAACCCTAACCCTAACCCTAACCCTAACCCTAACCCTAACCCTAACCCTAACCCTAACCCTAACCCTAACCCTAACCCTAACCCTAACCCTAACCCTAACCCTAACCCTAACCCTAACCCTAACCCTAACCCTAACCCTAACCCTAACCCTAACCCTAACCCTAACCCTAACCCTAACCCTAACCCTAACCCTAACCCTAACCCTAACCCTAACCCTAACCCTAACCCTAACCCTAACCCTAACCCTAACCCTAACCCTAACCCTAACCCTAACCCTAACCCTAACCCTAACCCTAACCCTAACCCTAACCCTAACCCTAACCCTAACCCTAACCCTAACCCTAACCCTAACCCTAACCCTAACCCTAACCCTAACCCTAACCCTAACCCTAACCCTAACCCTAACCCTAACCCTAACCCTAACCCTAACCCTAACCCTAACCCTAACCCTAACCCTAACCCTAACCCTAACCCTAACCCTAACCCTAACCCTAACCCTAACCCTAACCCTAACCCTAACCCTAACCCTAACCCTAACCCTAACCCTAACCCTAACCCTAACCCTAACCCTAACCCTAACCCTAACCCTAACCCTAACCCTAACCCTAACCCTAACCCTAACCCTAACCCTAACCCTAACCCTAACCCTAACCCTAACCCTAACCCTAACCCTAACCCTAACCCTAACCCTAACCCTAACCCTAACCCTAACCCTAACCCTAACCCTAACCCTAACCCTAACCCTAACCCTAACCCTAACCCTAACCCTAACCCTAACCCTAACCCTAACCCTAACCCTAACCCTAACCCTAACCCTAACCCTAACCCTAACCCTAACCCTAACCCTAACCCTAACCCTAACCCTAACCCTAACCCTAACCCTAACCCTAACCCTAACCCTAACCCTAACCCTAACCCTAACCCTAACCCTAACCCTAACCCTAACCCTAACCCTAACCCTAACCCTAACCCTAACCCTAACCCTAACCCTAACCCTAACCCTAACCCTAACCCTAACCCTAACCCTAACCCTAACCCTAACCCTAACCCTAACCCTAACCCTAACCCTAACCCTAACCCTAACCCTAACCCTAACCCTAACCCTAACCCTAACCCTAACCCTAACCCTAACCCTAACCCTAACCCTAACCCTAACCCTAACCCTAACCCTAACCCTAACCCTAACCCTAACCCTAACCCTAACCCTAACCCTAACCCTAACCCTAACCCTAACCCTAACCCTAACCCTAACCCTAACCCTAACCCTAACCCTAACCCTAACCCTAACCCTAACCCTAACCCTAACCCTAACCCTAACCCTAACCCTAACCCTAACCCTAACCCTAACCCTAACCCTAACCCTAACCCTAACCCTAACCCTAACCCTAACCCTAACCCTAACCCTAACCCTAACCCTAACCCTAACCCTAACCCTAACCCTAACCCTAACCCTAACCCTAACCCTAACCCTAACCCTAACCCTAACCCTAACCCTAACCCTAACCCTAACCCTAACCCTAACCCTAACCCTAACCCTAACCCTAACCCTAACCCTAACCCTAACCCTAACCCTAACCCTAACCCTAACCCTAACCCTAACCCTAACCCTAACCCTAACCCTAACCCTAACCCTAACCCTAACCCTAACCCTAACCCTAACCCTAACCCTAACCCTAACCCTAACCCTAACCCTAACCCTAACCCTAACCCTAACCCTAACCCTAACCCTAACCCTAACCCTAACCCTAACCCTAACCCTAACCCTAACCCTAACCCTAACCCTAACCCTAACCCTAACCCTAACCCTAACCCTAACCTAACCCTAACCCTAACCCTAACCCTAACCCTAACCCTAACCCTAACCCTAACCCTAACCCTAACCCTAACCCTAACCCTAACCCTAACCCTAACCCTAACCCTAACCCTAACCCTAACCCTAACCCTAACCCTAACCCTAACCCTAACCCTAACCCTAACCCTAACCCTAACCCTAACCCTAACCCTAACCCTAACCCTAACCCTAACCCTAACCCTAACCCTAACCCTAACTAACCCTAACCCTAACCCTAACCCTAACCCTAACCCTAACCCTAACCCTAACCCTAACCCTAACCCTAACCCTAACCCTAACCCTAACCCTAACCCTAACCCTAACCCTAACCCTAACCCTAACCCTAACCCTAACCCTAACCCTAACCCTAACCCTAACCCTAACCCTAACCCTAACCCTAACCCTAACCCTAACCCTAACCCTAACCCTAACCCTAACCCTAACCCTAACCCTAACCCTAACCCTAACCCTAACCCTAACCCTAACCCTAACCCTAACCCTAACCCTAACCCTAACCCTAACCCTAACCCTAACCCTAACCCTAACCCTAACCCTAACCCTAACCCTAACCCTAACCCTAACCCTAACCCTAACCCTAACCCTAACCCTAACCCTAACCCTAACCCTAACCCTAACCCTAACCCTAACCCTAACCCTAACCCTAACCCTAACCCTAACCCTAACCCTAACCCTAACCCTAACCCTAACCCTAACCCTAACCCTAACCCTAACCCTAACCCTAACCCTAACCCTAACCCTAACCCTAACCCTAACCCTAACCCTAACCCTAACCCTAACCCTAACCCTAACCCTAACCCTAACCCTAACCCTAACCCTAACCCTAACCCTAACCCTAACCCTAACCCTAACCCTAACCCTAACCCTAACCCTAACCCTAACCCTAACCCTAACCCTAACCCTAACCCTAACCCTAACCCTAACCCTAACCCTAACCCTAACCCTAACCCTAACCCTAACCCTAACCCTAACCCTAACCCTAACCCTAACCCTAACCCTAACCCTAACCCTAACCCTAACCCTAACCCTAACCCTAACCCTAACCCTAACCCTAACCCTAACCCTAACCCTAACCCTAACCCTAACCCTAACCCTAACCCTAACCCTAACCCTAACCCTAACCCTAACCCTAACCCTAACCCTAACCCTAACCCTAACCCTAACCCTAACCCTAACCCTAACCCTAACCCTAACCCTAACCCTAACCCTAACCCTAACCCTAACCCTAACCCTAACCCTAACCCTAACCCTAACCCTAACCCTAACCCTAACCCTAACCCTAACCCTAACCCTAACCCTAACCCTAACCCTAACCCTAACCCTAACCCTAACCCTAACCCTAACCCTAACCCTAACCCTAACCCTAACCCTAACCCTAACCCTAACCCTAACCCTAACCCTAACCCTAACCCTAACCCTAACCCTAACCCTAACCCTAACCCTAACCCTAACCCTAACCCTAACCCTAACCCTAACCCTAACCCTAACCCTAACCCTAACCCTAACCCTAACCCTAACCCTAACCCTAACCCTAACCCTAACCCTAACCCTAACCCTAACCCTAACCCTAACCCTAACCCTAACCCTAACCCTAACCCTAACCCTAACCCTAACCCTAACCCTAACCCTAACCCTAACCCTAACCCTAACCCTAACCCTAACCCTAACCCTAACCCTAACCCTAACCCTAACCCTAACCCTAACCCTAACCCTAACCCTAACCCTAACCCTAACCCTAACCCTAACCCTAACCCTAACCCTAACCCTAACCCTAACCCTAACCCTAACCCTAACCCTAACCCTAACCCTAACCCTAACCCTAACCCTAACCCTAACCCTAACCCTAACCCTAACCCTAACCCTAACCCTAACCCTAACCCTAACCCTAACCCTAACCCTAACCCTAACCCTAACCCTAACCCTAACCCTAACCCTAACCCTAACCCTAACCCTAACCCTAACCCTAACCCTAACCCTAACCCTAACCCTAACCCTAACCCTAACCCTAACCCTAACCCTAACCCTAACCCTAACCCTAACCCTAACCCTAACCCTAACCCTAACCCTAACCCTAACCCTAACCCTAACCCTAACCCTAACCCTAACCCCTAACCCTAACCCTAACCCTAACCCTAACCCTAACCCTAACCCTAACCCTAACCCTAACCCTAACCCTAACCCTAACCCTAACCCTAACCCTAACCCTAACCCTAACCCTAACCCTAACCCTAACCCTAACCCTAACCCTAACCCTAACCCTAACCCTAACCCTAACCCTAACCCTAACCCTAACCCTAACCCTAACCCTAACCCTAACCCTAACCCTAACCCTAACCCTAACCCTAACCCTAACCCTAACCCTAACCCTAACCCTAACCCTAACCCTAACCCTAACCCTAACCCTAACCCTAACCCTAACCCTAACCCTAACCCTAACCCTAACCCTAACCCTAACCCTAACCCTAACCCTAACCCTAACCCTAACCCTAACCCTAACCCTAACCCTAACCCTAACCCTAACCCTAACCCTAACCCTAACCCTAACCCTAACCCTAACCCTAACCCTAACCCTAACCCTAACCCTAACCCTAACCCTAACCCTAACCCTAACCCTAACCCTAACCCTAACCCTAACCCTAACCCTAACCCTAACCCTAACCCTAACCCTAACCCTAACCCTAACCCTAACCCTAACCCTAACCCTAACCCTAACCCTAACCCTAACCCTAACCCTAACCCTAACCCTAACCCTAACCCTAACCCTAACCCTAACCCTAACCCTAACCCTAACCCTAACCCTAACCCTAACCCTAACCCTAACCCTAACCCTAACCCTAACCCTAACCCTAACCCTAACCCTAACCCTAACCCTAACCCTAACCCTAACCCTAACCCTAACCCTAACCCTAACCCTAACCCTAACCCTAACCCTAACCCTAACCCTAACCCTAACCCTAACCCTAACCCTAACCCTAACCCTAACCCTAACCCTAACCCTAACCCTAACCCTAACCCTAACCCTAACCCTAACCCTAACCCTAACCCTAACCCTAACCCTAACCCTAACCCTAACCCTAACCCTAACCCTAACCCTAACCCTAACCCTAACCCTAACCCTAACCCTAACCCTAACCCTAACCCTAACCCTAACCCTAACCCTAACCCTAACCCTAACCCTAACCCTAACCCTAACCCTAACCCTAACCCTAACCCTAACCCTAACCCTAACCCTAACCCTAACCCTAACCCTAACCCTAACCCTAACCCTAACCCTAACCCTAACCCTAACCCTAACCCTAACCCTAACCCTAACCCTAACCCTAACCCTAACCCTAACCCTAACCCTAACCCTAACCCTAACCCTAACCCTAACCCTAACCCTAACCCTAACCCTAACCCTAACCCTAACCCTAACCCTAACCCTAACCCTAACCCTAACCCTAACCCTAACCCTAACCCTAACCCTAACCCTAACCCTAACCCTAACCCTAACCCTAACCCTAACCCTAACCCTAACCCTAACCCTAACCCTAACCCTAACCCTAACCCTAACCCTAACCCTAACCCTAACCCTAACCCTAACCCTAACCCTAACCCTAACCCTAACCCTAACCCTAACCCTAACCCTAACCCTAACCCTAACCCTAACCCTAACCCTAACCCTAACCCTAACCCTAACCCTAACCCTAACCCTAACCCTAACCCTAACCCTAACCCTAACCCTAACCCTAACCCTAACCCTAACCCTAACCCTAACCCTAACCCTAACCCTAACCCTAACCCTAACCCTAACCCTAACCCTAACCCTAACCCTAACCCTAACCCTAACCCTAACCCTAACCCTAACCCTAACCCTAACCCTAACCCTAACCCTAACCCTAACCCTAACCCTAACCCTAACCCTAACCCTAACCCTAACCCTAACCCTAACCCTAACCCTAACCCTAACCCTAACCCTAACCCTAACCCTAACCCTAACCCTAACCCTAACCCTAACCCTAACCCTAACCCTAACCCTAACCCTAACCCTAACCCTAACCCTAACCCTAACCCTAACCCTAACCCTAACCCTAACCCTAACCCTAACCCTAACCCTAACCCTAACCCTAACCCTAACCCTAACCCTAACCCTAACCCTAACCCTAACCCTAACCCTAACCCTAACCCTAACCCTAACCCTAACCCTAACCCTAACCCTAACCCTAACCCTAACCCTAACCCTAACCCTAACCCTAACCCTAACCCTAACCCTAACCCTAACCCTAACCCTAACCCTAACCCTAACCCTAACCCTAACCCTAACCCTAACCCTAACCCTAACCCTAACCCTAACCCTAACCCTAACCCTAACCCTAACCCTAACCCTAACCCTAACCCTAACCCTAACCCTAACCCTAACCCTAACCCTAACCCTAACCCTAACCCTAACCCTAACCCTAACCCTAACCCTAACCCTAACCCTAACCCTAACCCTAACCCTAACCCTAACCCTAACCCTAACCCTAACCCTAACCCTAACCCTAACCCTAACCCTAACCCTAACCCTAACCCTAACCCTAACCCTAACCCTAACCCTAACCCTAACCCTAACCCTAACCCTAACCCTAACCCTAACCCTAACCCTAACCCTAACCCTAACCCTAACCCTAACCCTAACCCTAACCCTAACCCTAACCCTAACCCTAACCCTAACCCTAACCCTAACCCTAACCCTAACCCTAACCCTAACCCTAACCCTAACCCTAACCCTAACCCTAACCCTAACCCTAACCCTAACCCTAACCCTAACCCTAACCCTAACCCTAACCCTAACCCTAACCCTAACCCTAACCCTAACCCTAACCCTAACCCTAACCCTAACCCTAACCCTAACCCTAACCCTAACCCTAACCCTAACCCTAACCCTAACCCTAACCCTAACCCTAACCCTAACCCTAACCCTAACCCTAACCCTAACCCTAACCCTAACCCTAACCCTAACCCTAACCCTAACCCTAACCCTAACCCTAACCCTAACCCTAACCCTAACCCTAACCCTAACCCTAACCCTAACCCTAACCCTAACCCTAACCCTAACCCTAACCCTAACCCTAACCCTAACCCTAACCCTAACCCTAACCCTAACCCTAACCCTAACCCTAACCCTAACCCTAACCCTAACCCTAACCCTAACCCTAACCCTAACCCTAACCCTAACCCTAACCCTAACCCTAACCCTAACCCTAACCCTAACCCTAACCCTAACCCTAACCCTAACCCTAACCCTAACCCTAACCCTAACCCTAACCCTAACCCTAACCCTAACCCTAACCCTAACCCTAACCCTAACCCTAACCCTAACCCTAACCCTAACCCTAACCCTAACCCTAACCCTAACCCTAACCCTAACCCTAACCCTAACCCTAACCCTAACCCTAACCCTAACCCTAACCCTAACCCTAACCCTAACCCTAACCCTAACCCTAACCCTAACCCTAACCCTAACCCTAACCCTAACCCTAACCCTAACCCTAACCCTAACCCTAACCCTAACCCTAACCCTAACCCTAACCCTAACCCTAACCCTAACCCTAACCCTAACCCTAACCCTAACCCTAACCCTAACCCTAACCCTAACCCTAACCCTAACCCTAACCCTAACCCTAACCCTAACCCTAACCCTAACCCTAACCCTAACCCTAACCCTAACCCTAACCCTAACCCTAACCCTAACCCTAACCCTAACCCTAACCCTAACCCTAACCCTAACCCTAACCCTAACCCTAACCCTAACCCTAACCCTAACCCTAACCCTAACCCTAACCCTAACCCTAACCCTAACCCTAACCCTAACCCTAACCCTAACCCTAACCCTAACCCTAACCCTAACCCTAACCCTAACCCTAACCCTAACCCTAACCCTAACCCTAACCCTAACCCTAACCCTAACCCTAACCCTAACCCTAACCCTAACCCTAACCCTAACCCTAACCCTAACCCTAACCCTAACCCTAACCCTAACCCTAACCCTAACCCTAACCCTAACCCTAACCCTAACCCTAACCCTAACCCTAACCCTAACCCTAACCCTAACCCTAACCCTAACCCTAACCCTAACCCTAACCCTAACCCTAACCCTAACCCTAACCCTAACCCTAACCCTAACCCTAACCCTAACCCTAACCCTAACCCTAACCCTAACCCTAACCCTAACCCTAACCCTAACCCTAACCCTAACCCTAACCCTAACCCTAACCCTAACCCTAACCCTAACCCTAACCCTAACCCTAACCCTAACCCTAACCCTAACCCTAACCCTAACCCTAACCCTAACCCTAACCCTAACCCTAACCCTAACCCTAACCCTAACCCTAACCCTAACCCTAACCCTAACCCTAACCCTAACCCTAACCCTAACCCTAACCCTAACCCTAACCCTAACCCTAACCCTAACCCTAACCCTAACCCTAACCCTAACCCTAACCCTAACCCTAACCCTAACCCTAACCCTAACCCTAACCCTAACCCTAACCCTAACCCTAACCCTAACCCTAACCCTAACCCTAACCCTAACCCTAACCCTAACCCTAACCCTAACCCTAACCCTAACCCTAACCCTAACCCTAACCCTAACCCTAACCCTAACCCTAACCCTAACCCTAACCCTAACCCTAACCCTAACCCTAACCCTAACCCTAACCCTAACCCTA
>NC_083428.1:56903581-57073581 GCF_020745735.1 Hemiscyllium ocellatum | reverse complement strand
CTGCTGTGTGATTCTCCCAATCTTGCGTGAGTCCAGTCCACTACAAACCCTAGGATAAAAGTAAACCATTGCTCAGAACACCTGCAATATCCTCCCTCGTCACAGAGAGGAACATAAGATACAAGTTCGTCCTGAATTGAGAATATGCCCACTTCAATCCAGAAAACCACGAACACTTCCTCAGTTCCTATGTCAAACTGCTTAAGAACTTTTCCATCCCTCCTCCTGCATTCTGCCTCTATATCTTACCACAAGAGAACTGTTTATCGTTGAACAAGTAGAGTGATCCAGTCAGTTATTCCATTTGCTGACACAACTGTACTGTCACTCTGGAGGGAGATCGTTCAGATGTTTTAACTTGAAAATGCTGTGTTAAGCATTTGTGGTTATGAAATATTTTGCTTTGATAGCCACAGGCTATTACAGTGAGAAATAGTTTGAATTTTCTCCAACTGAAAAACATTGACTTAATTCCAACTCCTGTGGAGATTCCTATCTGTTCACATCTGACATGACGGAGATGTTGATCTCTTGTTGTTTATCATATCCAGAACAGAGCTGCGGCACAAATCCCAAACACATGATTTCTATTTTCATTGACCTAAGAAGTCGATGCCAGTGGCTCACATTGTAATGGGATTCATCAACAAGAGAAACTTTCAGGATGAAAACGGTTCTGTCTTATGTGCAGGGGGTCATTACAGAAGCACAGTATCACGCTTCCTCGGGGCAATATGAAAAGATGCTGAAAAGAGAAATCGGAGTTAACATTTTGGTACAGTGACCCCGTCCTTGGCACTGATGGTTTCCAGGAAAACTTCGGTCTATATGCAGAAGATATGTGGGTCGCAGTAATTAGAAGGAAACGAGATGTCGGGATAGAGCCGAAAGAGAAAGATGAGCAGTTGGGCATAGTAATTGATAATGATTTGTTTGGAGCATTAACAACTGTTCACAGAGACTGTTTATGACTAAACAAAAGGAGTGCGTGACTAGGCCTGGTGAGTGTGTCGGGGGCCAACACATGGGAAATTTCAGGCCTCTAAAATGATTGAAATTGATCTGGTGGGTCGTGGGGTCCTCAAGCAGAAAATGGTCTGGTGCTTATTAAGCATGCGCTAAGCTATGGTGCAACACTGCAGTAAGACTGAGATAGAGACGTTCGCTAGGAAACATGGTTCTGTGCTAAATGATCAGTGAACTGAAAGATCAGGGACACTTTTGGCGATCGAACTTGGCATTCTGTCAACTGTCATTCAGTCCACACTTCGTATCCCAAGGTAGTGGCGACAACAATATGAGCTGTAGATTAGATTGTGCGAAGTGTGTGGAAAGTATTGCTTCACCTGGAAGGTGTATTTGAGCACTTGTATACTAAGCATGGTGGTCAGAAATGGACAAGTGAGGAGAAGCAAGAAGCAAGGATACCATAGAAGATATTATTATAGATGGTTTTTAATCAATGAGAAAGAATGCGACCATAAAGGTACTATACCTGAATTCTCGTACTTTCCAGAAGAAGGTTGGATATATAACGGCATAAATCATGAATACGATTTAATACACGTTGCAGAGACATGGAGACAGCATAGTCAAGACTGGGAGGTATATATTCACTGGTATGAGGCAGTTTGGAAGGACAGAAAGGATGTTAAGGAAGGTGGTGTAACTCAAACATTGAAGGACAACCTCAGACTGATGCAAAGAGATGATATAGTTTCTATGGAGAATGAGTTTGAATCTATTTGGGAGAAAATTAGAAGCTCTAAGAAGAAAATGTCACTGATTGTCGGAGTCTATCCGTCTCCAAATTTTAAGATGACATTGAGGAGGGCAGTAAACCAAGACATAAATAACAAATGAAAAAATGGTATGACAATTATCATGCGGGAATTTAATCAACATGTCGATCGGTCGAAGCAGCCCAATCAGGGGAGCCTTGACGGGGATAGTGTTGAGTGTATCTTCGATAGATTCCTTAAATAATGTGTAATGGAACAGGCCAACAAGGGGGGAGGTTAAATTAGATTTAGTGCTGGGTAATGAATGCGGCAAGATGTTAGATTTGGCGATAGGTGAGCACTTTGGTGATAGTTACGAAAATTCAGTTATGTTTACTTTAGATTTTCATAGGGATAGGTATACACCGGAGTGCAAGCGCTATTGCTGGGGGAAAGAAAATTGCAATGCGACTAGATAAGATGACGCATTCAGAGGTTGACAAAGAAATGGCACGGAATGGTCAGAATAGAAATGTGGAGCTTATTCATGGAGCAGGTTCTGTGTGTCTTTGATAAGTATGTACCTGTCAGAGGGGGAGGAAATTGTCAAGCGCAGGAGTCATGATTACTGAGGAAGGTGAATCACTTGTTGAGATGAAGAAGGCTTTTGTTCCCATGAGATGTGAATGCTCAGTTAAGGAGATTGAGAGTTACAAGTTAAACAGGAAAGACCTGAAGAGAAAGTGAAGATGAGCCAGGAGGGAACTGAGAATTTGTTGACAGATAGGATAAGGCAAAATCAAAAAGCTTTCCATCGGTATGTGAGGGCTAAGAGAATGAATAGAATTAAATATGGCCAATGAAGGACAGTCGTGATAAGTAGTGCGTGGAGTCGGAAGTGATGGGGGAAGCGTGAAAGCAATGTCTTTAGTCAGGATTCGCAACGGGAAAACAAAATGTTGTCTAGGACAATACTGAGAAACTGGCTACTAGACGAGATAGGATTGAAGTTCCCAAAGACAAGGCGTCATAAGCTCTGAAAATGTGAACATATCTAAATTCCCCTGGGCCGGATGGTATTTATCCTAGGATTTTCTGGGAAGCTACGAATCAGATTTCCGAGCCTTCCACTTTGATATTAATGTTGTTATTGCCCAAAGTTAGAGTACCAGAACCCTACATGATAGTAAAAGTTCCTCTCTCATTCAAAAAAGGGTGTAAAGAAAACCCTGGAAATTATAGACCATTGACCCTTCCGTCGGTTGTGGGTAAAGTGTTGGAAAAGTTCCATGAAATAAGATTTGTAATCATCTCGATTGGAATAAATTTATGAACGAAAGTCAAGCCGGTTTTGTGAATGGGTGGACGACACTCACAAACATTATCGAGCTTTTGAATTCATCATTAAACTGGATGTCGGTTTGCTCACTGAATTGGAAGGTTCATTTTCAGACGTTTCATCACCCTACTCGGTAACAATTTCAGTGGGTCTCCAGGCGAAACACTGTTCATGATTCCTGCTTTTTCTTGATATGTTTGGGTTTGTTTGGGTTGGTGATGTCATTTCCGATGATGATGTCATTTCCAGTTCTTTTTTTCTCAAGGGGTAGTCGATGGCGTCGAACTCGAAGGGTTTGTTGATGGAGTTCTGGTTGGAATGCCATGCTTCGATTAAATCTCCTGCATGTAGGTGTTTGGCTTGTCCTCGGATGGATGTGTTGCCTCAGGTGAATGTAGTGTTTATTGAATGCAATATTTGTCAAGTTCTTGCATGGCGTTTTGGAAATGACATCAGTTTTTGCATATGGACAAATAGGCAGAAAACGAGCCACCAGGATATATGAACATCAACTAGCCACAATACGACGGGACCCTCTCTCACTGGTATCCTTACATACAGATCAGGAAAGGCACCACTTTGACTTGGACAACGCATCCATCCAAACACAAGTCAAACAGAGACACACACGATAATTCTGAAAAGCATGGCATTCCAACTGGAAATCCATCAAAATCACATCGAGATAGACTTCATCTGCAACGAGCTAAACAACAGAACAGGAAATGATATCACTACAGGAAATGACATCACCAACCCAAAGAACCGCAAACATATAAATAGAAAGCAGGAATCAAGAAAACTCCGTCACCCGTAGGCACACTGAATATATTACCTAGGAGGGTAACGAAAGTCTGGAAATGAGCCTTCTAGCTCAGTGAGAAAATCTTCATCTGGGAAGCTAAAACTGAGCTACAACTCTTGTCAAAATTTGCCAGGTGACTGAACAGATGTATGAGGATCAAGCCGTTCATATAATGCACGTTTGGATTTCAGTTAGCCGTTTGATAAATTTCGCCACGGCAGGTGACTCACAAAATAGTGAAGCATGGGCTTGAGGCGGATGTCGTGCTTTGTATCAGAAATTAGCCAGCTGAAAGAAGACAGAGGGTGTTACTTGATAGGAAAACTTCATCCTGGAATTCTGTTGCGTGTGGTGTACTGCACCAATCTGTTTTGGGTTCACTGATTTTTGTCATTTTTTTTTTGTAAACGAGTTGGATGGGGACGGAGAAGGATGGGTTAGTAAATTTGCGAACGACACGACGTTTGGTAAAGTTGTACATAGTGCTGAAAGATATTGTTGGTAACATAGGGACACAGGTATGCAGCAGAGCTGGGCTGAGTGTTGGCAAATGGAATTTAATGCAGAAAAGTGTGAGAAAGAACATGGCATTAAAAATATCACAGAACATAAAGATCGATAGCAGAAGTTTCTATTAAAATAGAAAATGAAAAAAGAGAGACAAAAGTAAACGTTGACACTCTCGTGGATAAGAAGGGGCATTTACTTATGGGATATGTGGAAATAGCCGTGACATTGAACAGGCATTTGCGTCGGTCTTCACAGTGGAGGATATTAATAACATGCCAGTAATTGACAAAGAGATGACATTTGGTGACGACCTGGGAACAGTCATTATAACAAACGAACTAGTGTTGGATTGTTGAAGCTAATATTGCAAAGGATGGTTACGTCTCCAGGACTTGGTGGAATGCATCGCAGGGTACTAAACACAATGGCATGTGCTTGCGGTAATTTTCGAAAATTCGTTGGTCTCTGGGGCAGTCCCAGCAGATTGCAAAACACAAAGATGGCGTCACTGTTTAAAATGTGAGGCAGACAAAATACGAGGAATTAGATCAGATTACTTACAGTATCGAAGCAGGCCCTTCGGACCAACAAGTCCACACCGACCGCCAAAGCGCAACCCACCCAGACCCATTCTCCAACATGATAGACCAGTTTGTTTAACCTCTGTAGTGCATAAATTTCTTGAGTCTATTATCGAGGAAGAAATAGCGGGGCTTCTCGGTAGAAATTTGACAGATGCAGCCTGGGTTAATGAAGAGCAGGTCATTCCTGCAAAATCTTTTCAAATTCTATGATGGCATTACGATCATGGTGTACAACGGGACCCAGTGAATTGATGTACTTAGATTTTCAAAATGGCCTCGACAAGGTGCTGTTCAGGGGCTGACAGCGAACGGTTGCTGTTTAGGGTAAAGTATGAGAATGTGTTGAGGATTGTTTCCCAACAGGAAGCGCAGAGCATGGATAAATGAGTTCTATATTATTAACCATCAACGATGTTCCTCAAGGATTGGTACTGGGACCGCAATTACTTCAGTTTATATGGATGATTGGAAGTTTGGAGCCATGCATATCGTGTCAAGGTGTGCAGTTGACGCAAAGGTGAGTAGCAGAGCAAAGTGTGCGGAGGACTGTGAAAATCTGCAAAGGAACATTGAAATGTTGATTAACAGGCAATATTCTGGCAGAGGGAATTCCGGATTTGAAGGTGTTAGCTGATGATAGGAGACTATGTGGAATAAGCTTATTTCGAAAATTCAGAAGAATGAGGCCGGATCTCATGGAAACATATAATATTATGTGTGAGATAGAAGTCGAGAGCATGCTTCCATTAGCAAACGAAACTAGGGGAAGAGGGCACAACCTCTAGATTAGAACGAGATATAGGACTGAATTGAGAAGGAATTTCATCAACCAGAGGGTTGTTCCTCGATGGAGTGATTGCCCAACGATGTATTTCATGCGCCATCAATCAATGTTTTTTTTTAGTTCGGGCTGCATTTATTTAACAATAAAGGAAGTAAAGATTACCTTCAGAGTTTGGTTAAGTGGATACGTGTCCATGGAAATATCAGGCATGAGCTTAATGAGTAGCGAAGCAGTCTCTAAGGCCTGTACAGCAAAGCCTTGCTCCTCGTTCTCATGTTCTATGAATGTATATGTCACATATTCCGCGATTTTAGGGAAAGCTTCCATGGAGCTGTTGGGGAGGTGTTGAGAGAGAAGGCACAGTGCACCACGATGCCCTGGAGGGAATGGTGCGTGGGGAAGGCGGACAATTGGGGGGGATGGGAATGTATGTTTGGTAATAGTATTTCGCTGGAGGTGGTGGAATTAGGAAATTATTTCGTTGATCACTTGGAGTACCAGAATGCTTAAAGCGCCAGACCAATTTCTGAAAAATAATGGGATGAGAATGGATCGTTGCTTCATGATGGACATTTGCAAGATGGGTCCAAAGTCCTTCTTTGGTGCAGTGAAAGTCACAATGTCTTTGAGAAGCTAACTTTAGCAGCCATACATCATTGTGGCCACAAGAGCAGGTCATAGTCAGAGATTTTCTTGACTCCTAAAGCGTGGATAACACAGAGCCTGAGATTACACGCCACTGATGATTTGTCACTGGCAGTCTCCATTAACCGCTATTCACTCTCAGAGCGAGATCTTTGATCACCTCATTGATCAAATGTTCTTCTCTTTCTTTTCTTCTTTCCCTACCAACTGTTTACTACTTTACAATACAGAATGAGACATGATGGGATAGTTCCTTTTCGCCTGGATGATTGAAGTGTGAAAGAAACAATGTACAGGAGAAGCACAACAGATTAGACAGCATCTGAGCAGCAAGAGATATTTAAATCCAAACCTTCTTGAGGATTCCTTACTGTAGTTGTAACAATGTTGAAAAGTTCAACACCGCCCAGAACAGAGCAGCTGAATTGAGCAGCAAAGCATAACTAATAAAACATCGACAAACATCCATTCCCACCATAACCAAACGCTCAGGCATGCAGTCTGCACCATCCACTAGATGTACTGCAGATATCCGCCAACGTTCCAACACCAGTACATTACACATTCACAACTGCTTCCATCTAAAAGGAAAAGAGCACTAGACAGATAGGAAAGACCCACAACCCACTTACCATCCTGCTCGGGAAATACATTGTCATTACTCCAGAATGACTGGGTCAAAATTGTGGATTTCACTTACCTATAATTTGGATCGACCGACAGCACAGACAAACGATGGTTCAAGATGGAATCTCATCATCACCTAATCCAGTCAAATCAGGAATGAACAATAAATGCTAACCTGTTCTGGAATACCCACATCAGGCGAAGAATGAAAATAACCACCCCAACACATACAAACGAAGCTGCATCAGGACACTATTCAAAAGGGCCACAACACACTGCAGTACACCAGAACTGCGAAAAGAGGAAGAGGAACATCTATACAAGGTATTCGCCAAAAACGGATACCCACGCAACTTTATCACCAGATGCCTAAGAGATAGACCGAGGAACGAGGACATGCCACAACCAAAAGGACTAGCCACTCTACGTCAGGAGCGTCTCAGAACTGACAGCCAGACTACTGCGACCCTTAGGACTCATAACAGCACACAAGCCAACATCCACGCTCAGACAACAACTCACTAGAACAAAGGACCCAATACCCAGCATGAGCCAAACTAACGTAGTTTACAAAATACCATGCAAGGACTGCACAAAACACTATATAGGACAAACAGGAAGACAGCTAACAATCCGCATCCATGAACATCAGCTAGCCACAAAACGACACGACCAGCTATCTCTAGTAGCCATACACTCAGACAACCAGCAACATGAATTTGACTGGGAAAACACCACTATCATAGGACAAGCCAGACAGAGAACAGCCAGAGAATTCCTAGAAGTATGGCATTCATCCCCAAACTCCATCAACAGACACATTGACCTGGACACCATATACAAACCACTACAGCTGAAACTGACACCCGGAAACGGCAAGAACATCCATCAACAGACACATCGACCTGGACCCCACATACAAATCACTGCAGCTGAAACTGGCACCCGGAAGCGGCAAGAACAAACCAATATAAATACCGGAAGAAACATCAAAGCAGCGCTTCACACGAGGCTCCAACAGCACTGATGATGTTCCCTAGCCAGGGAACGAAACGTTTGCAGCAAAAACTTCCAGCTCGGCGAGCAGAACCACAACAAGAATGAAAATCATATGCTTTGGCATTCTGAGGATTCTCTCTTACTGAGATATTTCTAGATTTATTTGAGTGGTATCAAAGATGAGAATTTGCTGTTGGGAAACTGAAACGAAGCATTACATCAGAATTTAAAGGAGTTGCTTTGCTCCATGAACCTTACCGGCCTTTGAAAATGAAAGCAGAAAGCTACATTCAGAGTGGAGTGAAAGTATTCACTATCTGAAATATCGGGACATAATTGGAGGGACGCTGGAGAGAAACTGCAGAAATGTGATAACGATACAATTACTTTTCTGCCCTGAAAATTCATCAGGGCAACCACACCGGGGGAAAGCCATTCAACTGTTCTCATTGTGGAAAGGGAGTTGCATCGATCTCTAACTTGCTGACTCACCAGTGAGTTCACACGGACAAGAAACCATTTAATGATCCCGAGTGTGGAAAAGGCATTAAAAGGTCTCAGGAACTGCTGTACCATCAACGTGTTCACGCTGACGAGAAACCATTCAAGTGCTCTCACAGAGGGAATGGGTTCAGGCCGTCATTTGATTTCACTTTGCATCTGCGAAGAGAGAGGCCGTTTGCCTGTTCTAAGAATGGGAAAGGTTTCTTTCAGTCATTCAGTCTGCTGAGGCACCAGTGAGTTCACAGAGAGGAGAGATCATTCGTCTGCTATGATTTGAAATAATTAATTGAGTCCGGCAATCTGCTGATATACAAGCGAGTTCAAGAAAGAGACCATTCACCTGAATGTATACGATTTGCCTTTGAATGGAAAAGTGAATCAGAATTGACTTTCTCGGTGTACTGGTACACTAAAGAAGGCATTTGCTAAATTCAAAGCAGAGAACCATTTACTGTCCGTGGAATTTGAGCTAATATAGAACAAGAATTAGGAACATTTGGGGCGGGCGGAACAACAGCATAATTGACTACCTGCAGGTCTTGTACAAACCTCCATTTCCCCGATTCACCTGAAATGTTTGCCTTTTTGACCGGAAGAATGGGGGATCTCACTGGTGATTATCCACAGGGAATTATCACTTCACCCTTCAGCAGGGATTCAAAGACTAGAGTAATTCCTTTTACAGCCTCGGGTTTTAACGAGTCTTGTGTTCTGCAAGGACGATACTGAGAATTCGGGATTATTCTTTTGGTTTCACAGCTTCGTATGAACCCCACATCACGTTTGCCATTTGCCATGAACTCAGCAGGGACCCTTCTTAATTTTGGCTCCGAAACATCTACCATAGCTCAACGCCAGGCTACCCACTTGGCGCGGGTTACCTGGACTGCCCTATCTGCCTGAGTTAGCCAATTTAGTTTCTCTGTATATGTCCTTATATCTGCATTGAAGCAGATATGCACATCGTCCCTGAAGACACAAGCTTTCGTTTTTTTTGTGCCAGTAGTACCCATGGTCCCAAATCCTGCCACCTGTCACTGGATCTGTTCGCCAATGGTATTTGAGGAAAGGAGCGTTCCACATCAAAAAGATAGAGTCTACTTGCCGTCACAGATATCTTGGATAAGTTTACACTGACTGCACATCTGTGATCGTTCTAATAAAATTCGCACAACAATAACTGACCTGGTTCAAACATTCTCCTAAAACAATCCTTCTCAGATGATTTGTAAGGGCCATGACGGTGTATGCGTGCTGAGCAGTGCCTCATATCTCCAGCATGTAAATCGGTGCTTTTGGGATTAACATGGTTACTTGCTACGTGGGCGAGCGAATCGCTCACTGAACTTATGGCTCTCTGGGTAATCATCACTCATAGCCATGCATCAGGGGTCGTGAGTCGGATTTTACAGCCTGCGCTGGTAAATCTTCTTTCTGTATTACCTGCAAGCCTGTCGGGGTACTGCACAAATCCGACCCCAGACTCACTATGAGATTGCCAGCCATCAGATTTAAAGGACGGAATTCCGAGAAATGAAATGAGAATTGGAATGTTTCACCATTACTGGTTTCACACAATAGGGTTGCGGTTAATCTCTCTCGTGTCACGAATCCTGATGCATCCATTGCGTCGACTCTCTCAGCTGCCTAGATATCAGGACTGAATGTGTTGCTCCTGTATCTACCAAAAAGGTAACTGGTGCACCTTCCACATATAATACATTTTCCCTTGATAATAGGATTCGCTTCTTCTTATCAACACCTCAATGTCAGGGACCTGAAACATTCGAGTTCCTTTCCAGATACGGAGTTGTTTTTTTTCCCATTCCTTGTCTGGTGATATGGTAGTTTACTGACCTTGTAAGTCTGCTAATAGTTCGGTTTAACTTGACATCTTTTTTCTATCTGTCTGCAATACTTGCCTCTGCAAAGTCAGGTTCTTACTTCTTTGTTTCCCCGTGGTTTTATTGGTTTCGAAATAAATGCTAATTTTCCATTACAATGGACATCACATTATTTTTGAAGGTCGCTGCAACTGCGAGGGCCGAGGTGCCTGCACTGCATTGTAACGTTCTATGTTGTAAGCTACATTTCCTGCTCGTTTCTGATGTCTCTCCTCACTGTGGAAGCTTCCAGTCACATCTTGCAGAGACTTGTCTTCACTTCGTTTAATAGAGACAAATGTATTTCCTGCTCAGAATGTGATCTCTCTGCAATGGAGAGAGGAAAACAGAGTCGGTGACAAAACTGAAATCACTTATGTTCTGCTCAGAATCAACAAAAACTATCCTGTTCTTCCAGTCTCCTGTAACTTCACATTACACTGTGTTCACACCCTTCAGGTTCTTTGGCTGTATTCCTGATGAAGGGCTGTTGCCCGAAATGACGATTTTACTGCTCCTCGGATGCTGCCTGAACTACTGTACAATTCCAGCCCCACTCTAATCGAGACACTGTGTTCCCAGGCCACGATTCCGGTCTCTGGTTTGCTGCAGTGCTCCTTCAAGGAATAACACAAGCTGGAAGACCTGCAACTCATTTTCTACAGACATGCAAACGTTAGGACCCAACATCGAGTTCAATCATTTTAGAACCCGTCCGTCCTGTTCCACATTCTTCACCCACCCTTCCATCTCATCAGTTCCGAAGACAGATCATTGGACTCGAAATGTTAACTTTCCTTTCTCATGAGATATGGACACGAGATGCTGACTTTGTTCTGACCTTTTGGCTTTACTTCAGGGAACTTTGCTTGTCTGTTGTAATCGCCAGACGGCTGGAAGCTTCTGATTGCAGGATGAGATTCTCAGAGGAGATGACAGGAATGGCAAGGGCTGGACCATTTCCATTGTGAAGGTAGACGAGCTAGGTTGGGGGATGTTTATCGAAGAGTGGAGAAAGCTCTTTGAGTAACAGATTAACGTGCACATTTTATGAAGAGGATAGTTATGTATGAGAGGGATCAGCTTGTATTTGAAAGGAATAGAGTGACATAAATGAAATACAGGAGACGAGATGTTTTGAGGAGAATTTGCAAGAATGCTTTCAACAGTCGAGTGTTGCTTATCGGGAAATCATTATCTGAGCATGTGGTAAAGCTACGTGTCATGAGAACGTTCCAGCAGTCTGTAGCCGAACACTTGAAGAGCCAGAGCACACGTGGATAAGGAACTGATACTGGAAAGAGTGACCAGGACAGACAGACGCGAGTTGGGTGTCCTGAACGCAATGGGTCAAAGACAAATTTGTGTGCTAAAAGGCAATTGCTGGCGCGACTCTGTGGTGCAATGGATAGCGCGTTGGACTTCTATATCGCTGCTCAGTTTGCAATTCAAAGGTTGTGGGTTCGAGTCCCATCAGAGTCGAATTTTGGTTTATGGTTTGGAAGGTGGTCAGAGCAGACTCGGCTGCTCATCTGCAAAACCAACAGTAGTCGTGCAGAAACTCAACTGTCTTGAAACGGAACATTTTCCTCTCACAAGTTTAAATTTTCGATGTCTATTTATGATAGAGATCAATAAACATCTGTTAGTCAATAGGCAACACGATGATGTGTATAAGCTGGAAAAAGACACAAAATTGTTGTGTCAGCCATGATGATATTGAATCATGGAGCAGGACGAGATCGGTATTAACAATGGGCTCCTTTGTGTCTGTGCCATTTCTGGTTCAGATTTTTAAGCATTCATAATAGTAACAATATGAATTAAACGCCACGAAATATTTTGGTCTCACCTCCACATCCCTTCCCTTCCAGCTGGAATAGACAGCTCTTATTTCAGCTTTAGATCAGACAGCGGAGGGTTCTGACAAGTTCTCCTTCAGGCTGAATGTTGCTTCGCATGGGTTCAAAGTGGACACCTGGAGCAAGCAATTGCATGGATTCAGGTGATTCAGGGGCAGATTTCCCCTTTGCTGGGCTGGAATTCTGGCCAAGGTAATGAACGTGAAGTTCTGACATTTTGAATCTTACTCTGGATTCTTGCGACTTTACCAAGTAAATTGAAATTCACGTTGCCCTTGCATAACATTATTCAATCTTCACTGTTTATAAAAATCATGCCACGTGCTCGTGGGTGCAGTATGCTGAATTTTGTTGTCGTTGTGTGCAGTATGGGTCGATGTGTCATATGAACATGCCGATGGAAGTTGGTAAAATTTCAGTGAATCGAATTCCCTGACGTAGTGAAGCCGACCGAAGGAAAACCCCAATCCAGTGGCGACATAACATTTCCGATGATCAACGCAGGACACCACGATAAACGTACGCAGAATTCAATACAACCGATTTTCACCAAATTTTTCAATGCCACATTTCCACCACATGTGCGGGACATTATTGTAATCTCTAAGCTCTCACATTCTACAGGAAGAACATTCAAATGGCCGACTATCCATTACTAATGTCCTGAATTCACACACACGCGCGCATATATGCGCATATTTATATATCCACATAGATATAAATGTATGTGCGCATGCATGTATATGTCTGTGCATATATATTTAAAAGTTGCAAAAGAACGTTGAGTAAAACAGCATTTATTCTAAAAAAAATATGATGTTTTGGAGTGCTCTGTCCTTGGGAAATGCCTCAGTTACTTAAGCCCAGCCATAAATACTCCCTGAGAGAATATTCAACACTCAATAGAGATACAGAGGTGATTTTTGCAAAGAAATGACGTGTTTCATACCGCTGATCCTGCGCTGGGTTCAATTCTCTAAAGGATGTTTAGCTCTTTTCATATTACTGATTTTGATGCAAGCTCGCACAGGCCATTAAAGCAATCCACAAGATATTAGATTTATCTCATTGGACATTTTGACTGTTATCAGAAAAACTGGAATCGAAACAATAACGATGTTTTAAGTATTGCTGTGAAGATTACAGAATTGCAGTAGGAATATTTTTCGTGTCTTGTTAATGGATATTTTGGGGGAAGATGAGTGAGCAGCATATGGACTCACTCCCTTCTCTGTGATTGCAGCCAAATCTTCCAATGCAACACATTAAAGGATAAAGGTGCATTACATTAGCAGGTCAGTTCCCTCTCACGATAGTATAGTTTCACTTTGAATATCGCCATCGTCCAAAGTATTAGCTGAGTTGGGAGATCATGATCCTGAGGGTATGCTGAGACATTCGAGAATTAATCCCATACTGTTGCTTTACTTTATAGCATAAACCAGTTACGCAGCAGACTGAGCAAACTGGCTTCCCTTTCATACTCAGTTTTTTTTTTACAATTTATAGAAGTTCACGTGGAACAAGCTGCTGAACCTTTCCTCACAATCAGCACATTCTGTACTTAGTCGTACTCAGTTGCAGGTGTTATGAAGCTTCTTTCCAATTAACTTTAGCCAATTACAGAGTGTGCACGTAACGCGTACCCATCATGGCCGCCCAGACTCCCTGTCACGGTGAAATTCATTCCTTGCGTGTCTGCACGCATCTTCACAAATATATTAGGATCAGCTTCTCAATAATCTTTCCAGCGAAAGAGTAATCATTTTCGAATTCAACTGCTGTAGAAGGAAAAGGATAACTTTCCAAACTTCTCTTTATCATTCATCGCTGGTTTTGAAGTTCTAAAGTCTTGATATAGATCCATCCGAATGAAGGAACTTCTCTCCTGTTTAATCTCACCAAATTCTCATCGCCTGGAAACCTTCCATACGGACACAACTCAGTTTTACCTGGTGTCACGCCACATGATCTATTCGTTTTTTTCCACCAACCCATGAAACCTCGCCTTGTCTTTTCAAATGGCATCACTACATCGATGGCTTCCTTTCCTTTTTTTTTGTTTCCAAGTAAACGCTGTCCATTCTTCCTGACGTCTTTTCATTCCAGTCATCGCCATCCATGTCTTTTATTATCTCTTTATATCCCTGTATAGTCCATGTTGGGAAAGGATGCTGGGTCCAATGCAACACATTAAAACCCGGTCTAATGCTGTGTACTGCCATTACCAATGTAGGGAAAATAGGAGCTAGTTCAGGCAAAAGGGAATCCGTTGGTTGTCGCGTGATGGATGAATCCCTGACTGGGAAGTGACTGTTTTTCCTCACTTTTCTCCCTGGTCTGAACATTGGCTAAAGCAACACACTAAGGGAACATAGAATGCCTACAGTTCAGAAACTAGCTATTCAATGCAACCAATGCACACCAATCCTCCAGGGATTAACCCTCACAGAACAATTCCTTACCCCTTTTTCTCTTCATTTGCGCCTGAAGTAGGCACCTTACTGACAGTCAACCCAGTTGTAGGCAAATCATATCTCTGGTGCTGTGAGGCAGCAGTGATAACCAGTGAGCCACCTTATGGCCCTGTACAATATTGCAAGGCACATGCGGACGCGTTTGTCATGTGATTCCTGTCAAAGATGCTCGACTTTGTTGTTGCCTTTACCAGGAACATTAAATTCTGATTCCCTGACCAAGAAATGAACCCAATCCCCAGCGGTTAAAGTGCTGCATCGGAACCACTGGTCGACCAGGAAGGACGGCATGTGCAATTGTGTCTTCTCTTAACAGCATAGCTTTCTTTTCCTGTGATGAGATATCTCTATCGAAAAAGAATTTCATGACACCGTGCTTTTACAGCACAGAATAATGCATCATCTCAGTACCAGTCATCAAACATCCATCCATTCTCCTTTCCCGTTACCACTACTTGGTCCACAGCCTGACGTCTGAAGTGTTCATCTCAATGAGACTTTCCATGCAAAGTTTTAATTTCAAATGAACCAGCGACAGAGACTGAAGTCAGATACCGTCACGTTTGTTCATGACCTGGGGGAGAACTGAACCTCATTTTGACCCATAGATGGAGCTTTAGAGACACATCTTTTGAGAGTGACAAGGCCTCAGGACATTCCAACTAACATAAAATGAGGAATTGAACCGTTTGGCCTCTTCTTTCTTCATTACTAGATTTAAAACCCGATTCTGTTGACATAAGCAGTGGCGTAAACTGGCAGGAGGTGTCCTTCGAAGACTGCCCCAATCGTGAATATTTGGTATCTGCAAACCGTCGATGTCTCCACCTGTGAGGCAGACTGGCTAGCTGTGCTCTTCCAGCCTCTGACCGGTTTAATTTGGATTCCAGCGCATTCCCGTCTCTACATAAGGATCAGCCGCATCCTTGTAAGTTTTCGTCCCCCACTGTTTCACCGTTAGTTTACTGCTTCTAATGAGTCACGTTTTTCATCCTGCCAAACGAAGGCATTCTTCGCCTCAGAAGCTTGTCATCCACATGGTCCTCAGAGGAAAAACACGGATGTGGACTTCCAAACTGAAACAGATGAGGCCTGGTCTGCGTAAAAAATGACTTTCAGCTTTTCCTTCAAAAATAAGTCCTAACAACACATACAACGCACCTTCGGATGCTTGTTGCAAAACTTGTTAGGAAATTCAGCAAGGCTGCCGTGAGAATGGAGGTTACAACCCCTGGTTTACAAAACCAGCCTCAAACCACTGAGTTCTGGAAGGACTAAATTCTGAGTCATTTTGAGTCTGAAAAAAAGATAATCACCTCGATCAGAACAAATTCGGTCAAATCAGTTTTGTGATACAAACTTCGTTTTATGTGACAAAATACGCCTTGAAACCCACTTCTTCGATCGCTTGTTTGGTATCACACTTTGCCAGCTTCCCAATTTCTCATAATGTAACAAGGATCAACATTTGTTTAACCTCCTGGCTAAATTTCCCGTAGTGTTCAGTGCATCTGTCAAAGGGAAATGGGTCTGGGCGGGTTGGGCCGAAGGGCCTGTTTCAACACTGTAGGGAATGTTATCTAATCTAAACTGGAATTCAATTAGGTCTTGCATAGAATTGCGCTTTGTATACTATTTATACAAACCATGCCACGTGCTCTTGAATGTCGTAATGCTGAAGGTTGTTGACGTTGTGTGCAATGTGGGTCAATGTGTCGTATGAACTTTTCAAAGGAACTTGGTGCAGTGTCAGTGAATCGAATTCTGTGACGTATGAAACTGATGGAAGGAAAATCCCAGTACAGTAGTCTCCAAAAAATGCCCGTGATCAACGCAGGACGCCACGGTAAACTTATATTCAGTAACCCCTCCCCCATTCACCTTTTGTACTCTATGCCATTTTCTCCCCAACCCCCTCCCACCCCGCCCCCGCCAACCTCTAGCTTATCTCTCCACGCTTCAGGCTCTCTGCCTTTATTCCTGATGAAGCGCTTTTGCCCGAAACATCGATTTCGCTGCTCCCTGGATGCTGCCTGAACTGCTGTGCTCTTCCAGCACCACTAATCCAGAATTATATTCAATAACATCTTTTTTTCACCACGTTTTTCTCTGTCCTTTTCCTGAACCTGATGTGACATAATGGATGATCAATAATCAGTACAATTACCTCTGAGGTGTGTTTCAATTCCGATCCACAGCAAAAATTGAGTAATTGCATTTCTGGCCTCAGTGGTAAGAACAGGAGCCGTTGAACGTCCTCTGATGTCAGCTCCATTGTGGAAATTGATCAGGTTGCCGTGCTTCTATAGCAGACTGGAGGTGTCTGAGCTGCCGAAGTTGAGAGATTGATCCACGCCAGGCGCTGATTTCACTGATATTGGCCAGGATGATTGCAACATCAGGCTGAGAACAGCTCAAGGACCGAATATTACTGTACAATAAAGGCTCTTTGGCCCTTGATGTTACACCCAACGCGATCCTAATCAAATGTCAAACCGAACGACATTTTATAATTATGGCTCAAAAGATTATCCCCGATCATTGAAAAGCCCTAAAAGTTGGTGCATCTGCGACTGTTGAATCCTCGGCGTTCTGCACCTTTTCTACTCACTGAGAATAGAACATGCCTCGGCATCTATCAGCCGCAATTTAAAGCTGTGTGCCCTTGAGCCAACCATCACCATTTGTAAAAAAAATGTCCTTCACTGTCCACCTTAAGAAAGCATCTGATCATCTTGTATGTCTCTATTAAATCATCTCTCAAACTTCTTCTCTGTCATAAACAGCACGAGTTCCCGCAGTCTCTCCTCGTAAGACTTTCACTCCAAAAAAGTCAGCACCGCAGTTAATCTCCTCTGCACCCTTGCCAATGATTGCACATCCGTCCGATGATGTGGCGATCAGAACTGTATGCAATTCCACAATTGCGGCCACCAGAGAATTTTGGAGTGCAACATGACCTCATGGCTCTGAAACTCAACCTCTCTCCCAATAAATCAATCCAATAATTCCATGCTCCTTCCAAACAAACCTGTCAACACGGGGTAACTTGCAGCGTTTTTTTGCACAGTAACGCCGAAGTCTCGCTGTTCAGCTCAACTTCCAACAAAATTACTTTGAGCCCAGAACTCTTTCTTCTTATTGATGCTTCCAAAGTGAATGACCTCACATTTTCCCACATTAATTTCTATTTGACACATCTGAGCTTAGCTCTGCAGGTTATTCATGTCCCACTGCACTCTTCAGAAACATTTCGCACTGTTGAGAACTCCATTAGCTTCGTATTATTGGGAAATTTACTGACCCATCATTCCATGCCCTAATCCAGGTTATTTATAAGAATGATAAACAGCAGTGGACCGAAAAAACAACCTTCTGCGAAACCACTAGTTTCTGAAATCCAGAACGAATATTTCCCATCAACTACCCATTCTGTCTTCTTTCAGCTAGCCAGTTTCTGATCCAAACCAATAAAAAAACTTTCAATCAAATGCCTATGTATTTTATGCAGTAGCCTACCGTTTGGAATATTATCAATGCCTAAGTGAAAACTATATCCACCATTTTAATCGCTTCACACTCATCCACCTAATAGCTCAAATTCTCAAAGAGCTCAATCAAGTTCGTGAAGCACAAACTACTCTTCACAAAATCGAATTGACTATCCCGAATCAACCTTTTCCTTATTAGATGATCATAAATCCCTTCTCTCATAACTTTTTCCAACATTTTATCTACAACGAAACTGAGGCTCAATGTTCTGCAATTATCAAAGTTCTCCTCCTTTTCTTGGGGAAGGGGTCAATATTTACTAATTTTGAGTCTTCTCGCACTAATCACAGAGACGCCAATGACACAAAGTCCACAGTTAAATGTCTCCACCCATGATTCCCAGAGAATCCTCGGATACATCCCACCAAGCCCAACGGACAGATCTTTTTTCACTCTTTCAAGAATTGCCAACACAAACCCCTTACAAACATTAATTTCGTGTATTCTAATAGGTTGTATCACAATATTCTCCTCGACAGCATTGCCTTTCTTCAATTGTGACACAGATTAATAGGTACCACCCATTCCGATCACCAAAGTGCTCACTTCCCTCCACATCAAACAGATTGGTACATTACCCTGTACCAATTCCAATGTGGCTTTGCTTCTTGTTGGCCTGACTATATGCTATGTCAGGAAATCCTCCTGCACACATTGGACAAAAACTTATCGATCAGATTTACTCAAACTATAAACTTTCCAATCATTATTGTTAAAGTTAAAATTCCTCATAACAACTACCTGTTATTTTCGCTCCTATTCAGAATCATCTTTGCAATCTTTTCCTCTACATCTCTGGAATGCTTCAGTGGGCTATTGAAAACTCCATTCACAGTGACCTCTCCTTTCCTGAGTCTAATATCAGACCTTTCTAGCACAGTAGACTCCGTAGAGTGCTCATCAAATATTCTTTTCACTCCCGTAATGTTGTCCTTGGCTAATCATGCCACACCTCGCCCTCCTTAGCCACCTTCCTTGTTCTTACTGAAAAATCGAAACTGCGGCACTAGGAACTCCCAGTCCTTTCACTGCCATTCATGTCTCTGAAATGGGCACAACGTCGAACTCCCAGTTAACAACCCATGTTCTAAGTTCATCTACCTTATTCCAGATGCTCCTGGCGATGAAGTAAACACACTTGGAACCATCTTCATCCTTGCCAGTACCCTCTTGCAAACCTAGTTATATCCTCACTACTCAAAACCTCCTGTAAAACTGACCTGCAATTCATGTTCCCATTGTGCTGCTGAATTCACGTAAACCCTCCGGAAGAGCATTAGCAATTTATCCCCCCTCCCCTCACCACCCCCAGAATATTGGTTCTCCTGTGTTGCAGGTGAAAACTATCCTATTTGTTGAGGTACCACCTACTTCAGAATAAGACACAATTATCCAGGTATCCAAATCCTGCCCCTCTGTATCATCCCGGTAGCCTGATGTTCAAAAGCTCTCTACCTATTCTTCATCTCTGCACGACGTGTCATGGGTAACAAATCAGAGAGAACAACTCTGTTTGATCTAGATCGAAGATGTCACTCTGGCTCACTGAATTTCAGCCTTATATGGCATTTCTTACCAATGTTGTTGTTTCATATGTGGACCATGACTTGGGACTACTCCCCCACTCCCTTAAGAATCGCACAAACACGATGCGAGACATTACAAGCCCTGGGAGCTGGGAGGCAACATACCAGTCATAAGTGTGTCCTCACCCACTGAATTTGCAATCTGTTTCTCTCACGATGAAGTCTCCAAAAATAATGCTCTCTTCCTGTCCCCGCATCTCTTTTGAGCAACAGGAACAAACTCTGTGCGAGAGACCTGTACCCCATGTGTTACCCCTCCTAAGTCATTCCCCCTCAAAAGTATCTATAACGGTATGCTATGCTTATAACCGCATAGCATACCTGAGGTGTTACGGCCTGCCAAAAACTCCTCTCAATTATCTCCTCAGTCTCCCGAGTAATCCAAAGTCCAGCTCCAGTTTCCATCGACACTTACCAAGAATCTAGAGTTGGATGCACTTCCCACAGATGCAGATACTTGGGACATTATTCGTGACTTTTGCCTCCCACATTCTACAGGAAGAACATTCATTTGGCTGACCATCAATCCCAACGTTCTGAATTCATACACACCCACACACACACCGACACACACACACACACACACACACACACACACACACGCACACACACACACACACACACACACACACACACACGTTGCAATAGAATGTTGAATAAAGCAGCATTCACTCTAAAGATCTAACTTCTGAGTTTGTGGAGTGGCTTGCCCTTGGGAAATGCCTCCCTTACAGACGACCACACAGAAATATTCCCGAGGAGAATATCCAGTTCTTAATAGAGATACAGGGGTGATGTTTGGGACGGATTCGATTTCTCAAACCGCTCATCATACATTCTGTTAAATTGTGAAAAGGACGCTTATATCGTTTCATGTTATTGCAATTGCTTTAAACTCATACAGGTTATTAAAACAAGACAAAAAGAATGATATTTATCTCTGGATATTTTCAATGTTGTTGGAAAAATTCGAATCGAAATGATATATTTTTTTTAAAATTACTACTGTGAGGCTTAGAGAGTTCAAACAGGAATATGTTTCGAGTCTTGTCATGGGATATTTTTGGGTGAGATAAGTGAGCAGCAAATTCACTCAATACCTCCTCTGTGATTGCAACCAAATGTCCAATGCAACAGATGAAAAAAATTGTGTGTTTCTCAGCAGGTCAGTTCTACCTCACTATGGCATAATATCCGTTTGATTCTCGCCATCGTCGAATAGATTAGGTGAGTGGGGATATCAGGATCGTAATGGTAAAATGAGACGTTGCGAGAATTAATCCCACAATATTGGGAACAATTTGTATCATAAAACAGTTATGCAGCAGACTGAGCTAAGCAGCTTCCCTTTAATGCTGAGCTAAAACAAATAGCTCAGTTCTTTTAAAAATTTATAGAAGTTCACTTAGATAGAGCTGCTAAACCTTTCATAATAATTTTCAAATTTAATCGTATTCAGTTGTATGTGTTATACAATTACTTTCCAATTAACGGTAACCAATTAGAGAGTGTGTACTTAACACAAACCCATCCCTACAGAGCAGACCCTCTGTCCCCGTTAAATTCATTCGTTGTGTGTCTGTACGCGCCTGAAATTAATTTTCTCTGAAAAAAAGAAATAAGTCCCAATTTCAAAAACATTACAATGAAAAAAAAAACAAGCCGTGCACCAAACCATTCTTTATCATTCATCACTGGTTTCGAAGTTCTAAACTCCAGTTGTAGAGCCATCTGTGTGAGGAAATTTTCTTCCTGTTTACTCTCACGAAATTCACATCATCTGGAAAATTTCCGTATGGACACAAATCACTTTTTCCTGGTTTCAGGCCACACAATCTGTTTGTCTGCTCCACCACCCCACGAAACCCCGACTTGTCTTTTCTAATGGCTTTATCCCGCAGGATCTCAGTGGATTCCTTTGCAATATTTTTTCCCAAGTAAACGCTGTTCATTCTTCCTGACGTCTTCTGATTCCAGGCATATCCCTCCGTGTGTTTTGCCAGGTCTCTATATCCCAGTAAAGTTCGTCTTCAGAAAGAATGCTGTGTCCAGTTCAATGCAGGCAAATCCATTCTAATGGTGTATAATGCCATTAGCAGTGTAGGGAGGATGGAGCTATTTCAGTCACAGGTGATTCATTTAGTTGTCGCATAATGGATCAATCCCTCACGGGGAAGTGACTATTATTCCTCACTTTTGCCCCTTCTCTGAAAATTATGAGTGGGTAAACAGGCAAAGTCTTTTCCCTGAGGTGGGGTAGTCCAGAACTGGAGGGCATAGGTTGAGGGTGCTGGGGGTAGGATATGAAAGAGGCCTACAGGGCAACCTCTTCACACAGAGTGCGGTAGTGTATGGAAAGAGCAGCCAGAGGAAGTGGTGGAAGTTGGTGCAATTGCAGCATTTTAGAGGGATTTGAATGGGTATATGAATAGGAAGGATTTGGACGGATATGGGCCAGGTACTGGCAGGTGGGACAAGATTGGTTTGGGATATCTGGTCGGCATGGACGGGTTCGACCGAAGGGTCTGTTTCCATGCTGCACAAGTACAGAAATAGGCCATTTAATGCAACAAATCCACACCGACCCTCCAAGAAATAGCCCTCCAAAAACAATTACCTAGCTTATGACTTTCCATTCGCTCCTGAAGTAGTCACCTTACCTACAGTTGACTGAGTTGGAGTCAAAGTAGGCCTCTGGCGCTGTAAGGCAGTAGCGCTAACCAGTCATCCACTGTGCGGTCCTGCAGCAAAATTGCAAGTCACATGCAAACGCGTGTGAATGGCAATCCCGATCAACGATGCTCTACTTCTGTTGTTTTCCCTGACAGGAACAATAAATCCTGATTCCATGACCAGAAAATGAACCCAAACCACAATGGTGGAAGCGCTGAATCAAAAAACGCTAATCGACCAGGTTGCACGGCTTTTGCAAATGCATCTTCTGTTAACATAATAGCTTTGTTTATCTGCGATGAGAAGTTTCTTCCAAAAAAAGATGTTCGTAACACACGTGGTTTTACAGCATAGAATAATGCACTATGTCAGTTCCCCTCATCAAACATCCATACATTCTCATTTCCAGTTTGCAGTGTTTGGCCCGCAGTCTGGCGTCTGAAGTGTTCATCTCAATGATACTTTCCCTGCAAACCATTAACCTCAAATGAAACAACATATGGGAGAGAAGTCAGATTCGGTTAGATTTGTTCATGACCCGAAAGAGAACTGAACCACATTTTCACCTATTAAGGTAAATATGCAGACCCACCTGGCGAGAGTGACAAAGGCCTCAGGAGAGACCGACTTCATGAGGAATTTCACTATTTGGCTTCTTCCTTCACTTTAGACTTTAAAACCAGAGCCTGTTTACGTAAGCAAAGGTGTAATCAGGCAGTCAGCTGCCATTCGAGGACAGGCCCAGACATGAAGAATTGATACATGCTGAAAGTAAACCTCCTGAGGCAGCGTGGCTTCCTGTGACCTTGCAGCCTCCTGCCTGTTTACGTCGTAGTTGTTTAGTCGCTACATAAGGAACAGAATCATTAATTCGCTTACCCGTACGTTTCCTCTGCCACTGTTTCCACGTTTCTCTACGGCTTCTACAGTCACATGTTGGTCTTCTTGCCTAACTGGAGAATTCTTCGGGTCAGCTGCGTGTTATTCTCATGTTCATCGAAGTGAAACTGCAAACTCAAACAGATTAGCCCTGGAGAAAATGGCTTCACGTTTTTTCATCAGAAAGAATTCTGAACAACAGTGAGAAAGCACGCTCGGATGTTTGCTGCAGTATATGTGCGAAAACGCAGCAAAGTCCCAGTGGGACTCGAGCTCATGGCCATGGCAAACAAGGTTCGAGCTCTAATCACTGAGCTACAGAGCCATGTGCGAAAGTGGTGCTTTTATATTGAAGTAACAATGATGACCTCTCTCAGAACAAACTCCATCAACCGAGGTTTGTGATGCAAACTGAGATTTGTGGTGTAAAATGCGACTTGAAACCTACTTGTTTGATCATTTGTTTGATATAACACTTTGTCAGCTTCGCAATATCTCGTTATACAACTGCGATCAAGATGTGCTTAAACTCCAGTCAGAGGAAAGCCTTTGAATTTCCATTATATGAAAGGCACGATGCAGTATTGATACAATGTTATTGCCGTTGATTTGAACATGTATCAGTTTTTCTTCTTCACTTAGTGAGTAACTCATTTCCTAATGGAATTATGAGATCTCCTTAATGAAGAGATTTCATGCTTTATGGATGTTTTCATGAAATTTCGGGCGATAGGCAAAAAAGAGTTAAAATCAAGTATGATCAAAAGATTGGAATTCGAGGAAATGCAGATATCTGAGACAGCATTAATTTAAAAAAATCTTGGATGTCGGATTCGCTGCCTGGGATGGCATTTAGTGACCACCTCTAATTGTTCTTGAGTGGGCTGTAGGACATTACAACGATAGATGGAGCGGAAACAGTGAAAAGATTTGAATAAACTGACGAAAACTTTGATAATTAGCTGAGCCGTGATGGATGAACAACCCCTGTTGTGAATTCTCCCACGGGCATCGGATTTGTTCGAAGACCTCACATTGCATCATTGGGTGAACAGTCTGCAACTTCCTCCCTTCCACCATGTGGGAGCTCGTGTGGAAAGGTAAAGCTGCGAAAGCAGCAGGACACGGTTGTGAAAATAGACGATGCTAGCCACAATAAGTCACAATAAAACACTCTAGAGCCATCAAGTACAGGCATGCATGGAGGTAGAGGGCATGAGACCAGAGTAGAGTGGGAATATGATTGGATGGATGGAAGTGCATTTGGATAGTTTAGACCAAAGGAATGGAAGAGAGTATGAGCTGCAGAAGAGCAGAGACGTCGAAGAACCGCATGATGTTAATAAGGTACAAGTATGTAGACTTGGGAAGGTATCTCACCATGGTCATGACGTGACTCGTTCAGACTCAAACAATTGTAAAGGAGAAATTGAGTCAATGGTGAAGCAATTCCTACACGAAAGTGGTCAATGCTGCCTTCCAGAGCATCTCATCCACTTCCAGCAACTCCGCACTCAAGACTCACCCCTCCAATTATGACAAAGGTAGAATCCCCTGTTCATAACCTTCCACCCCACCAATCTCAGTTGAAATCCACAATTTCCAGCACATGCAAACGGACTCCACCAGCAGACATGTATTTCGTTCCCCACGACTAGCAGTTTTCTGTGAAGAAATTTCACTCCATGACTCCCTTGTCAGCTCTACGCCACCCACCAAACGACCCTCCCCTCCAGGCACCTTCCCATTCCATCATAGGATTTGCAAATTCCACCCAAACATTCGCTTTAACTCTGTCCAAATACTCCAATGATTCTTTCACATTCATCAGAGTTTTTTTGCAAATCCACACATGACATTTACTCTATCCGTTGCTCCCAACGAAGTCTCCTTTACATTGAAGAGAAAGGATGCCTAATTGGAGAACGCTTCAGAGAACACCTCCGGGACACCCACACCAAGCGACATCACTGCCTGTGACCGAGCACTTTAACTGTCCCTCCCACTCAGCCAGGTACATGCAGTTCCTGGGCATCCACCATCGCTATACTTTTACCACCCGACGCCAGGAGGAAGAAGGGTTAATCTTTCACATTGGGGCCGTTCAACCACACGGCATCAATGTGGAATTCAATATATTACTCATTTCAACTCCGACATGTTATCCCAGTTCGATCGTTTCATGTTGGCACCGCACTCATGAACTTTCCTATCTGCCCATCTTCCTTCTCACTGATCCACTCCACTCTGCCCTCGGACCTAACACCATTACCCCCACCTCAACCCACTTATCACACTCCCAGATACCTTGCCTCCTCCTATTTGTCTTTCTACCGCCTCGGCTCACAAGCCTCTTTTTGGCCTAAAACGTCGATTCTCCTGCTCCTCGAATGCTGCCTGTCCTGCTGTGCTTTTCCAAGACCACACTCTCTACTCAGTTGCGAGGCAGTGGATTTGTGTTGGGGAATGAAGACAGAGGCCTCAGTTTTGCATGATTCAATTGTAGGAAATGTCTGCTCCAACAGGTTAATAATTCAAACGTTATTTCGGCTTTGGAACAATGCGGTAGATTAGCAGGCATGTGAGTTTGAAGCCTGCCAGTCTTGCTCCAGAACCAAGTGGAAAGCTTAACTGCCATCTCTGGACCGTCATCAAGCGCATTACCCATTCTGACGTTGCACTTGCACGCGTGCTTAAGATTGGCATTCTGCAGAGTTGTGATCTAAAGATGGACATTACCAATCGTACTCATGTTCACAAGTTGAATAACCAGGAAAGATAGCCACCTTTACTGCTTCATTCCAATGATCCACTCTTTGTGCAGCGGCAAGTTTTTTTACGAAAAAAACATTCATCCTCATGAAACTTCCATTCACTTTATGTCTACTCAGCCATTCAATTGGATCTCCGCTCATCTGATGTAGTTCAAATTCACATTCCTGGGTGTGCCCCATTACAGGTGATAAACTAATGCCTAATCACAACATCGTATTCCCGCTAAATTTCGAAGATTGAGTGTATTTTAACGACCTGTGCGAGTTTACAAGAAATTGAATAAGATGAAATGAGCAAAAAAAAATCCCTTGCTGCCCAGAGCAGATTTAGTCAAATGAGAAAGTTCAGAGAGCGAAAGAAAACCTCCGTTTCTCTCTGTACAGATGTAAATAGAAGCTGTTCCAGAAAAAGTTGGAAATGCCAGCTTGACGTCCCAATGCTCCCTGTTTCGTGTCAATGGAAGCTGCTGCAGTCGAGTTTGGAGCTCCCAGCCTCATGCGACGTATACCACCTCAACAATAGCTGTTCCACGCAACTTTGGAACTCCCAGTACCTGGCATTTCAAGTGACTCTATACTTTCAGAGATATACTTCACACTCACCGATGTCACTACTGAACCCATATCCACTAGCTCATCCCTATCCAGATTTCCAGTTTAGTTTTCTCTGCTGCACCACACAGTTGCTTGTACCCCGCCTGAAAACTGAAACGATACAATATTCCACAGCAGTGGTCACTTCCTTGAGTGAGGAAATTGGTAAAGTAGCCAATGGTAAACTGCATTTATTTTGCAGAAATACATTCCAGCAATTCCCTGCGCTATTCCCTGACACTTCCATTTTCTGGAGAAGTATATCAATCTTCGTTTTCAACAAACTAAGTTAGGAAACATCCATCGGCTCTGGAGATACTGAAGTTAACCATTCAACTCACCATGAGCTTGCATGTCTCACTCATTGTCTGTCAAGTATTCCTACTGTTCATGTGGTCCTATTCAGAACATATCCTCTGCCACTATCTTTACTGTTTTTTTTTTGCATCATGC
Organism: Hemiscyllium ocellatum; assembly: GCF_020745735.1. Lineage (NCBI taxonomy): Eukaryota > Metazoa > Chordata > Chondrichthyes > Orectolobiformes > Hemiscylliidae > Hemiscyllium > Hemiscyllium ocellatum. The sequence goes on along the minus strand of NC_083428.1, from coordinate 57,046,330 downwards.
TATTCCATGTGGTGCCGGTATCGTGCAGTGTTTAGCGATTTGTGTTCTGGCAGCAGGAAGATCATCTCCAATTTGACTTCCAGTATTGTCATTTGATACCGTTTTATGCAGAGTAAGACATGCATTAACAAATGCAGGATGGAATCAATCTTTTCTGACATGAAAATATTCGTCGAGGTGATGAGGCCCTTTTACATCTCTGCTTTCGATGTATCAGGATTCAAACCCACACATTCTCGGAGATTTCTCCCCATCCCACGATCAGAAACCCTGCTTTAGGTCCATCCTCCAATTTCACTGAGGCTTTTGGCAATCAACCACCGGCAATGCCGTTGTTCTATCTGTGCAGCTGCAGTCACTGTTCTTGTACAAACGTGACCCAATCTCACAATTAGGACCTTACAATCAGTCGATCCATTTATATCCTGCTGTTGTGAGATCAGTGCTCATTTCGGAATTTTTACTGACATGTACCAGAAATCACTGGAACATCAGGCTCAGGAAAAGGACACAATGCAGTATTCAGCAAACGACTTTTTTTTTAAACGGTGAGTTTCACTATTCTAATCTCAATGGAGAAGCGGAGATTGTGAGGATACATGACTAAAATGTGAACAACAATGACAATTAAGGCAAGTTCGGCTGAAAGAAATGTTTTTTCTCGGTCAAATACCATGGGGTGTAGACTAAATGTGTCATGCATAAAGTTTTCAGTAGATAAGCAGCAAATAATTTATCCACCATTGTGATGGATAAATCTGCAACTCATAGCGAAGAAATCAGCACAACCCTCAGAGGCATCCAGTCTGTATTTGTGATGCTAAGGAATACAAGGCAAAGGGATGGAAAAAGCAATGAGGACAGTCAAGCAGTTGTTTTTTCCAAGAACGTGTCCAACGCGTTTGAGAGCTGCCACTCTACGTGCATCTGACCGCTGGACTCGTCCCTGTTTGTGTCGTGGCTTTGAATTGCAACTTTTACCACTGAGTCCCGGAGTCAATTCCCAGTAAGGGCAGTTTTGTTCAGCATCAACAACATGGGCATCTGTGATAGGATTACTCTTAATGCTTCGAATCAAACAATGTATCTACGAACATCAGATTCAACGTCCCAGCCTCTTAAAGAAGGAGAAGGTGCCTCGGCACTCCATCAACCAACATGAGACTGAGATATTTATTTTGTTTCCTTACCATTTCGAGCAGCCACAGCGATTGGTTCGTTGGTTCTGTGAAATTAAAAAGTGCCGATTCGTAATGTGTGGGAATATTTGATCTTCCTCACTTCTGATGACACTGCGACATTGTAATGTTCTCCGGGATGTGTACTGAAAGAGGTTCTCGTGTCTGTATATCAGGAGTTCAAACTTCATCTCGGCTTCAGAACAATGAGGAAGATTAGGTTGTGAGTGTAACGAATACCTGCTTTAACCTCAAGCTAGAGAGGAGTGAAGTACCCACATTCTCAATCCTGTGCCTTGCCTGAGGCACAACGACACTCAAGTTAAAGCACCATTAGTCAACTCACGTGAACTCTCTCTCTCTTCTCTCTCTCTCTCTCTCTCTGACTCTCTCTCTCTCACTCTCTCTCTCCCTCTCTCTCTAATGAGACAGCAGGCCTGGGAATATGTGAACTTTGATTTCAAAGCTTTATTTTTACATATGAAAAGGAATAATTGACAATCTATCTGTATGCGGTCCCTCATGGAAGAGTGCAGAAGTAAGTGAGAGAAGTCTTCATTAATGTGGAGAGTGATAGAGCTGACTGAGATGATGAGTCGAAATCTAAATAGAAGAAATGACACTGATATGAAGCGTGAGCAGAGTTCAACGAAATAGGGAACAGAAATTAAAGGGGTGACAAGTACTTAAAACGCATTTGCAGGAACTACAACTACTTCTCACTCCTGTCAGACACAACGAAAACTGGGAATGTGGCCATGTCATGGCTAACTAGGGATATGAAGGCATAGCACTGCACTCAAGAAGGAGGCTGACGAGGTGGCTGAAAATAGCAGCAGGCGTTAAGACTGGGAGCAGTTCAGATGTCAGCACAAGATGAAGAATGAATTAATGCAGAGCGAAATCTCGCTTGACAGTAAGCTAGAGAGAAGCAAATAATGAATTGTTAAAGCTCTTGAAGTTAAACGAAGTGAGAAAGAAACGATTATTGAAAACAAATCCCTTACAGTGAGAAACAGTGTATGTAATAATGTGGGATAAATATATGGCATACCAAAGAAATATGTGTATTGGTCCTGTCATCACAAATGATGACACAAGTAATATTCTGAAAATGTTGGGAAGAAAGAGAGAGGGAGGAACTGAAGGGAATCAGTATTTTCAGGGAGATGGTGTTTTGGAAATTGATGAGATTAAAAGACAATAAATTCCACCAACTGCGAATCAAACACCAGTGTACTTAAAGTCACCCTAAATGCAGCGAAGGCGTTCTGTAACTAGAGTGTGAGTCTAAATAGAGTAAATTCATTGTCATATTTCAATATTCTATCGACTCTGAAACAATATCTATGGCTTGGAGGTCAGTTATTGTGAACCCACTATTTATAAAAGGGAGTAGCGAGAAAACATGGAATGACAGAAAAGTTAGCCTAACAATGGAAAACTGTAACAGAATTGATCAGAGCCAGCATAAATTTACGACACTAAAATATGAAAGGAGATATTGTCTTCTTGTACACAAATCGCTGAACGTTTGCATTCAGGCGCATCAGCAGCTGAGGAAGGCAAATGGTGTGTTAGCCTTTGTACTTAGAGGATTTGAACACAGGAGAAGGGAAGACTTGCTGAGATTGTGCCAGGTCTTGAGGACACCACAACAGAGAGTGTTGTGTGCAGTTTAGGAATCTTTATCTGGTAAAGGATGTTCTCCATACGGAGACTGCATAACAAAGGTTTACCAGACTGATCCATGGCATGGCAGGACTGACGTATGAGGGCAGAATGAATTCGTTAGGATGAAAATCATTCAAGTTTAAAATTAACAAGTAGGATATCACAGAAAGGAATAAAATTCTAAACCGTACACATAAGGTAAATGCAGGAAGAATGTTTTCAATAACCAGGGCGTCCAAACCATAGAATATGAGGAGGTGGCGTCATTTCTAAGAATATGGGGTAGTCCATTTAAGACTGAGATGAGGATTTCATTTTTTAATCAAATACTGGATACTCAGTGAGATTTGCTGCCACAGAAAGTAATTAAAAGCCAGAACGTGCAATGTTGACAGATGAAGATATCAGTAGTTTTGAGGGCAAGAGGTATCAAAAGCTGTAGGCCTAAAGATGTCGGAGGTTACTGTGCGGAGGATCAGCCAAGATCATATGAATTAAGGAGAAGAATCAAATAACACAACACCCAGTCGTGTTCTAATTTTTCATTTTTCCATTCTGTTAAAGGTGGGAGATAAAGATCAATTGTTTTTAACTGACACAGGTATCGGTGACACATTATCTAGATGTAAAAAATAATCCTGTAAATACTTACCAAACAGCAGTCGGGGAGCAATTTCAGCATACGAATGTCAGCAATTCGAGGAGGTGCAAAGAAATGTTTGAGGTTCGTACACTGGCTGTTCTGTATCTCAATTTCAATCCAATTCTCAAATTACTGAATGTTCTGATAAAACCGACATAGTATGCATAAAATAAGTATACGTCTTTAAAACGTTGCTGCTACTGGGTGGAGGGAGTGTTAGGAAAGGGTGGGGAAGGGGAGCAGTAAGAAAACAATGAATCGGAATTTTGTTGAGGGATTGGCACCGAATGACCCCAAATTCCAAAACTTCTGAGACCCGCTATCCTGCTCAGGCGTTCTGTCCCTCCACTTCCTGCTCCATTATTTCCGTCTCTGAAACATTTACAGCAAGGTAAGGGGCAGAGGTGCAGATTGATGGGGTACACTTTCCTATCATTCCCAGTTACGATTACACAGCCTGACGTCTCCCAAACAAACCAACTCCTCATGAACCACAGCAATGATTTCAAACAATATGGTTTATTTTCAGCTCTATTCACACTAAAGATAGATAAACCAACAGTGACCTGATAAATTAAAAACACAAGATAAAACTGAGCCAGGAATAGCGGCCGCTGACTGGGCTCTGTTTCTGGGAAGAAGACTCAGAATCTCTTTTGCTTAATTGGCGAGCCCAGAGACACTGTGTTTGGGCCCAATTTCATATAATGATCAAACATGAAACCTCAACTGGGCTCTAGCACCTGATGCTTCCCTCCCCTTTAGCCTGCACTCACCAACTATCGATTGGAGACAACAACATTTCGTTCCAATTATCACTCGCCGAAAGCATGCTCAACAAGTTAACCCGATGCATGCTGCAGGACCCATCCCAACTAATGACGTATAATGTCCAACAGCGAAGAAAAGGGTGTCCTACAGGACCAAGCTGGAGGCATTGGTCCTCCACACAGTCAGAGAAACTCATGGGCGCGCTGGGGGCACTGATCAGTCATAGAATGCTGTTGGGCTAAACTAATCTTTCCAGAACTTCTACATCCCAACACTCAGTCAAAGTTCGCTTGAAAAATTCTTCCAATTCAAAACACAATTGTTAATTATGACTCCGTTCCCTTTCCCGCAGGTGAAAGTGAGGACTGCAGATGCTGGAGATCAGAGTCAGCATGACAGCAGTGCTCAAAAAGTACAGAAGAGCACGCAGCATCCGAGGAGCATGGAAATCGAAGTTTCATGCAGGCGCCCTTCATCAGGAACATTTCACTCAGCCAATTTGTGATCAATATTGCTATTATCCCTTATATTCCTTCGTCTGCAGATTTCAGGCACAATGGTCTCACAGAACTTTTGTCTTTTGATTTGCCAATCTATATTTATCTGATCGTTTTAGATTAGCTTCATGAAGACTTCTACTTACCTCATCAAAAAATGAAATCAGCAGATAGTTCACCACAATTTTCTATGAACTATTCTATTTTCGCTTTACTGAACGAAACACACATTTTTGACGTGGCACCTCATTTTGTCTGGTATGACCGTTTGTAACGTCTTTCACACAGTTTTAAACGGCAATCCTGCCAGTGTTGAATTAATTGTCAAACCGTTTCTCATGGCAAACTGACAGCGTGCATACCTTTTCAAGATGAGGAAATATATGTGAATGAGTTGTGACTTGGATATTAGTTATCGTGAATACAAAGTAAATACAATCAGATTGTGATGGTGTTGAGCTCTACCACTCTTTCAGAAGCTGCGAGACAAACTGAATACTTCCAGCGTTTTCTGTTTTTTTTAAAATATGTATTAGTTTGACAATTTTTTGCTTCTGCACATGTTCTTGGGACGAAAGCTATGAAAAGTTGTGGGTTGAAAACAGGAGCAGTCGCCTCTTTCCGTCATGCAACTCCCAGCTCTTCCTCTGCTTTTGTAGTTTTTTGAAAGCACTAACTGGCTTTAATATTGGATTTTATTGATAATCTGAGTGTTTACATGTTATTCTTGCTGCCCAAATATGGAATAAAATAATACATCAATTTTGATCAATTTCACGATTTATGTTTGCATGTCCAGGTCATAATTCTACATTTAAGGAGAAGGCAGCATTACATATTGGTAACAATAAATGCTAACGATTTGCAGGCCATGGCTGTCAGAGCACGTAATCCAAATTACGAGACTTCCAGGGACGGTCTCTGCTTCTTTCACCCTGGAAACTGACTGATTCGGCATTACAGTCTCACATCCTTCTGCACATGATGCCTTCAGTTCTGTCTTGATTTTGTTACGACTGTTTTCTACTACATGGGCTATTTAATCATCTATTATGTTGCAGTTTCAAATGAATGAGAATCCTTCTCTCAGGGCAGCTCAATGCTTAGATCGGGGAGGAACATGGACAAATGAAAGGCTGAATGGTTCATTTCTTTGCTGAAACCAGACTCTGGTGTTGAAATCTGAAATGAGACAAAATAAGCCAATTGAGTGCAATACTACTTTCTGGCTGATATCTCCTGAGGCCACAGTCACTTCGCCAGAACGTGTCTGTGCGTTTGCCTCTGTAAGTGAAATGGAGTTCAGATCACCAAGGGTGTGTAAACACAGGTTATCCATATTTAACTGCAGTCGCATACATTGTAAAACGTGACTGGATAATAGCATTGCGACGAGTGCTTGAAACATATAGGAACACAAGGGTACATACCAAGAGCTGAAAACTTGGATGACGGGCCTCTTTCCGTTCTGTAAACAGTCGATGACTTACTCAAACTTATGGCCTGATAATTAAAACGCCATATGTATTGCCATTAAGAAGCGGTCCCACAGCTTGGGAGGCAGCACATCTGGTGTATTGGTTAAGAGTGGGTGTTTTCTCATCGCGGCCAGAGTTGGGTGCCTAGTCAGAGAATCAGGTTTTCTTGTTCCTGACTGATAACAGTGAGAGTTGAGCAGCTTCGATGGGAATGCTTTCAATGTCTCAGATCAGTTAATGCCTCGAGAATATCAGAGTTCATGTCCCTGTTCCTGCAAGAAGGGGAAGGTACCTTGACAGCTTCTGCTCAGTCGGTCAGTCCACCCTTTATTCCCCTCTCACACAGTTTCTAAAGATTCCCAGAGTTGAAACGGGGCTCTGTTTAATTGTTTCATTTACACTCCCACTGTTTGCACGCATTGGTTTGTTTCAAATTGATAATTTGCTCAGGAGCAGCGTGCGAGACGATTCTATCTTCCCCTCCTCTGACAGTACTGTGAGGTTGACTCTGATGTTCTCAGTTGCATTCATCGATTGGAGACATTAACCTGTAGATTAGAATTGCCACAAATAATTCCAAACAGAATGAAATTCTTTCAAGTGTTCTGCCTGCAAAGTACTCAGGAACTGCTCATTTTTGAGAGGTATTTAGGAAAACCATGTTTAAGAAGTTAAACAACTTGCTTTGCAAGATGGTTCTAATGAAGATCTCAATTCTTTTGAACCATTCGGTGGAATTGTGTTGATCATTTTAGTACTTTGTATTACCACACCGACACCTTGTTTAAAAAACGAATCTGTTAAACAAAGAATTGCAGTATAATCGACAATACTTATAAGTGGACAATAGATTGAAGGTAGGCATGCATTCATATCAATAGTTCAGGCATGCAAGCATTTCAAAGATTCTTCCTCCAGCAGATCAGAAATTCAAAGCACATTTCGGATTCGGAGCAATGAGTTTGTAAGTGTAGTAAAGAGCGGCAGTGTTTTTGAGACAGTGAATAGTCGAACGAACAACCTCCAGATTTGCAAATAAGCAAATCATTAAGCCACTGATTCAAGTGCGATTGCTGCAGTTCTGTGATGATATCAGGACCAGGAGAAACAATTGTTACCGTTCACTGGGTGAACAACTAGTAAATATAATCAAATTCATCACTTCACTCCAATTGATCCCACATTGTGAAGCGGACAATTTCGCATAGGAAACACACTTGATCTCATTAAGCTTTCATCCACCCTGTGCTTGTGCAGCCATTCAATGAGATTAGCACTGATTTGATAAATTTAATTCTAGTTTCGTGCTTTTACTCGATAGTTCGAGGTAAACTTGGGCTGAAAAAGAAGATGTATATTCTCATTAATTTGGGAGTTTCACGGCTGTACCACTTATTTTCTCTGAATGGTAACTGAGAATATGTGAAAGTTGTCAGCAGTGGTTACTTCCACATGTGAGGTAACTGGTGAAGTAAATGATGTTAAACTTCCTTATTACTGAAACATGCATTTCAACAATATCCTAGGCTATCTATCACTCTTTGATATTCCCTATAAATAAATAAGCAGGGGGATTATTAAGTCTGGGGTAATATAAAGGAAGACTGTAACATTTTCCTTCGATATATAAAGTACAAAAGAGCGGCAAAAGTGAACATTGGATTGCTGGAAAATGATACTGGGGAGATAGTAGTGGGGACCGGGAAAATGGCCAAGGAGCTGAATAATTCCTTGGCTCAGCCTTGGCGGTGGACACGAGTAATACCTTAAACATTCAAGAGATTGAGGGGTTAGATCTGAGTATGTTGGCCACCACAATGGAGAACATGCAAGAAAAGTTGAATGGTCTGAAGGTGGTTAAATAACCTTGACCAGATGGACTATATCCCAGTGTTATGAAGGAGATAGCTGGAGGAAGAATGGAGGCGATCGTGGTGATCTTTCAGGAATCACTAGAGTAATGAACAATCTCAGAACACTGGAAACCCAGTAACGTGACATCCATCTTTAACGAGGGAATAAGGATAAAGACAAAAGGTCCACAATGAATAGCTTAAACTCGGTCGTGGGTAAGATCCTGGAATCCATTGTGAAGGACAAGATTTCTGAATACTTGGAACTGTTTGGAAAAATAGTACAAAGTCACTATGGTTTCATCAAGGGAAGGTCATGATTGAAAAAGTGTTGGAATTCTTTGAAGTGAAATGGAGCAGACTTGACCAAGCACTGCCAATGGATATTGTCCACCTGGACTTCAAGAAGGCCTTTGACAATGTGTCACACAGGAGATGACTGAGTACGATAAGAACCCTGGTGTTAGAGGCAAGGTAGTGGCATGGGTAGAAGCTTGGCTGTCTGGCAGAAAGGAGAAAGTGAGGACTGCAGGTGCTGGAGAGCAGAGCTGAAAATGTGTTGCTGTAAAACTGCAGTAGGTCAGACACCATCAAAGGAGCAGGAGAGTCAACGTTTCGGGCATAAGCCCTTCTTCAGAAATGAGAAGGGTGTGCCAAGTTGGCTAAGCATCTTAGCCTGATTTGTGCACCCTCCTCATTCCTGAAGAAGGGCTTATGCCCGAAACGTCGATTCTCCTGCTCCTTTCATGCTGCCTGACCTATCTGACAGAAGGCAGAGAGTGGGGATGAATTGATCCTTATCAGGATGGCAGCGGTGACAAGTTGTGTTCCACAAGGCTCGTGTTGGAATCGTAGCTTTTTACACGTTACATTAACAATATAGATGAGGGAATTGAGGGCACTCTGACGAAATTTGCAGCGGATAAAAAGATAGAAAAATGGACAGGTCGTATTGAGGAGGCGGAGAGGCTGAAGAAGGATTTTGACATGTAAAGAGATTGGCATATGCCTTCCAATGTGTTAAAGTGTGAAGTCATGAACGTTGGCACGAAGAATCGAGGCATGGTCCATTTTTTAGAATGGGCAGAAAATTCAGAAATCAAGAAGGACTTGAGAGTTCTGGTGCAGGGTTCTCTCAAGGTAAGCTTGCAGCTTGTGGCAGCGGTTAGGGGTGTAATTGCATTTATTATTGTTGGCATTTATGACGAGATTAATTGAATATAAAACAGGTTGAATACTCCTCTGGTCAGGCCACATTTGTAGTATTGTGTGTAATGTTGAGCGCCATATCTCAGGAACGATGTACCGGCCCTGGAGCGTGTTCACAAGATCTTCACGGGAATGCTCAGAGGGATGAAAAGCTTATCGTATGAGGCATGTTTGAGGGCTCTGGGTCTATACTCGATCAAGTTCAGATGAATGAGACGGATTGAAATGTAATCATGCAAAATACTGAATGACCTGGACAGAATCGATGTTGCTAAGATGTTTCCATTGGACTGGGACCCAAGGGCACAGCCTTAGATGAAAGGGAACACCTTTTAGAACAGTGATCAGGAGAAATGTCTTCAACCAGAGATTGGAGAATCTTTTAAATTTATTGCCACAGAAGGCGCTGGGGGCTAGATGATTTAGTACATCTGAGAGGGAGTTAGATAAGCTTTTGATTATCCAGGGGATCAAGGGTCACAAGGAGCAGGTCAAGGAATGGGTTAGAGAAAACTGTCAGCGATGATTGAATAGTAGTGCAGACTCGATGGGCTAACTGGCCTAATTTCTGCTCCTATGCCTTATCGTCTTATGGTCCAAACCTCAAGGAGACACCTTGTATCTATGAGAATAGGGATTCAAATTCTTCATGAAGGTAAGTAGCTGGAGGAAATAGTTAACCGTTTTAGATTGAAAGCATTGTGGCTGCTGTCGGGGTGGTGGATAATGTTACATTCAGTGCAGGATCACACACCAAGTGCACTGTATTAATGTGGGAGAGTTTTTTTCAAAACTCTCTGTCTCTGTCAATCACCGTGAGGAGTGGGGGTTGGGGTAGAAGGGCGTAACGTCCTGCCAGGCACTTAAACTATCCTGAAGCATGCATTCTGAGTGAAAGAATAATCATGGAATTGATCACATTCTCATTGTCTGTTTAGAATATAATGAGTGATTGCCCATCGCACTCATTGTTCAATGCAATGACCTCACATTCTCTCACGGCGCTACAGATCAACGTTCACTCACTCCTCATAGTGCCACCATCCCAGGGATTAATCTGGTGGAACCCCTGTTCACTCTGCCTGTGGTACGGAGATCACTCCTTATAAAGTAGAGAAAATCTATCCACAATGCTCCAAATACTGCCTCAACAACACTCTCAGGTTTGATCGCAAGAATTCCTTTCCCTCACTTAACTGGCTCTGTTTATTTTGTGTGAAATAGGAAACTATTCATTTACGATGTGCTGTCACTGATTTGGAATTTAAAACATCCTTACATCTGTAGGTCAGCATTTTTAAAGCTTGCACCGGAAGTGCCAATTCAGATCGGCATCACTCTAGGGGAGGGAATCAATCACAAATAATGCATCTCAAACAGTGAATGGCCACCTACCTGAATGGAAATTAACTGCTGGAATATGGGATACAGGCAGAGTAGGGGAGTGATCTTTCCTTTTGATTTGCCATCACAGGATGTGTGCAGACTTGGTCAGGGCAGCATCTTCTGCCGATCTTGAAGTGAGTGGTTAGTTCAGCTATTCCACAGGGCAGAAAAGAGTAAAACACAGTGCTGTGTGTTTGCAGTCGCACCGAGACCCGACCAGGTAAGGATAACCCACTGCTTTCTCGAAAGAGCATGAGGCAAGCCGATATCCACAGAGTATTATTCTGTGGCTCTAGATTATGAGCCAATGATGTGACCACCATACACTATCTGTCCATCTGTCAGATTCTGTGCATAGTACAAGTTTAAAATCTCAAGTGCAATTGTTTCGTAATGGACACGTGTTAAGATGGGATTAACAAAGGCACAAACGATGGCTTATTCAGGAGTTGCACTGAGGCTGAGGAAAAGACTGGATGTCATAATGTTGGTAGTGGACAGGATTGGTGAGTGTGGATGATATGGAGATGTAAACTGTGCAGGAGAAAATGAATTAAGACGGTTGAGGATCGTGTGTTTCATCCTCGCATAGTGGGGAGTAATTTACAAATAATAATTTGCTAGTTATTATTTCTAAGGAATGTAATCTTGATTGGGACTGAAAAAGTTGACTTGCACCTTTCCAAAATTTACAAATCATCAGCATCAATTCAGTTCAATCGACAGACTGAGTGACTTACTGAGTGAATCAAGGAGGTTGAGAACAGTTTCTTTCACCCTCGCATATTGATGAGCAATTTGTATTGAGTAATTTGCGAGTTATAATTCCTAAGGAATGGAATCGTTGATTGGAAATGAAAACGTTTACTTGCATTTTTCCAAAAGTTACATATCATGAGCATCAATTCAGTTCAGACCGTTTCACTAGACAGCTCGAATGACTTACCAGGAACACCAGCTATAGCAACGTTAGTATAGTAACCAGCTTGAATAGCCATCAGTATATCTTCAATCCGCGATGCTAAAGATAATGCCTCTTTTGAATCCGACAGTGGACAGGATGCCTTGTGGGCCCCCAAATATTACTTCACAGGCCAAGCAGGTGGTTGGCTGATGTGAGGAGTTGGGGCTGGTGGATATTTGGAGATGTCTTCATCCTGCCAGCAGGGACTTCACCTTTTTTCAAACCAACAAAAATGTCACACAAGGATTGGCCTCTTTCCGACTCTCTTGCCCTCTGGATTCTATTTTGGGTTGCAAAGTTGTGAATATAGATATCGCTGATCACGAACCAGTCTATTTGGAGGTTAACGCCAAGAGTGAAGGGCTAGGTTTGTGGCACTGGCATTTGGGACCTTTTCAACTTAAGAATTCCAAATTTGTGCAATACTTTTTGAAGGACTTTCAGAAATTCTTGACTATCCACTCGGGCATGGCTAGTAGTCTGTCCATGCAATGGGAGACTGCAAAAATCTTTGCTAGGGATTAGATAATTCCTATTTGGCTATCCAGAAATGACAGAGGAGGAACAGCAGCGTCTATTTGAGACGAGGTTGAAAGCCACGGAGGCAGGATGTTTTGCGCGGCCTTCGGTATCTAACCTACAGCAGATCACGGCCTTTCAGGCTGCCTTGAATTCAATACTGACACAGAACGCAAAGGAAGAACTTGCCTTTGATAGGCAAAGGGTGTTCGAATATGAGGATTGGCCAGGGTAGTATTTAGCATATCTGACTCGGAAAAAGCGTGCTCCCCCATCCATTACTGCAATCAGACACAGCGACGGGATTCTTACATACAGTGCTAAAAAGATTAATGAGGTTTTACGGAGCTTTTACTCTGAATTGTATCAGTTTGACTGTTGTGAAAACAGGAGGTATAAAATTGAAACTTTTTTTAAGAACCTTGTCCTCCCAGGGGTAACCTTGGAACAGGTCGCTCTCCTTAATGGCCCCTTGACATTTCGCGAAATATAGGAGACAAAAAGGCAACTTCAGAGTGAGAAAGCGCCTGGCCCTGATGGTCCTCCGGGCGAGTTTTATAAGGAGTTTATAGGGATTCTGTCAGGGCCGATGTTAGAGATGCCCAATCACTCCTATATGATTGCCTATTATCATCTTTGAGAGAAGCTAATATTTCTGTACTTCTTGAGATGTGGAAGGTTCCTGAGGAATGTGCCTCATACAGGCCCATCTCCCTATTAAAACCAAATTGCAAGATTCTGTCCAAGACCCTGGCGCTGAGACTGGAAATGGTGTTGCCTCATATTATTTAAATGGGACCAGACAGGCTTTATAAGGGGCCAAGAAACTAACCAGTTCCTTTGCATCTGTCATCAAGGAGGAAGATCCTTAAAATCGCTGAATAATGCCAAATGATCACATGGAACTTGTGGAACTAAAGACATAAAGTCAATTCAGATCTGTAACAAGGTAATAGTTCAAGGCTGACATTGTAGTATAGCAGCTGGATTGAGCATTGCTAAGTCTGATGAGCCAGTTGTACTTCGTATCAAAATATTATAAATAAATCAGCAATAGACGCACTTATTGTGCTGTCGATTACTGTTATTTTCCTGTACATTCTGCAGAGGCTGGAAGTTAGTAAATGTGTTTCAAGCGTTGGAGATTAGTGGAAGGGATTCAAGCATCTGCAAAGGGAAGAAGAGATAGTGTGGAGAACTTCAGACCAATTAACTTGACATCTTTAGGTAAACTGATGGAACCTATTATGTAGGATCTGATATTGGATATTTAGAAATTAACAGCAACATTGGAGAGAATCAGTATACACTGACAGAGTCTGACAGAGCCTTCATATTTGACAGACTACAGAATGATTTGAACTTGTTTATCAAATAGAAATGGTGTATTTCGATTTTCAGAAGGCTTTTTTATAAGAACTCATGCAATGAATTCATAAATAAAGTAATGTGAATGATAATTGGAGGAATATATAAAAGTGAAAAGTTAAAGTCAGATTCTCCTTCATATAAGAGAATCAGAACATTGTTGGAAGTTCATGATGAAGCAGTATCACAGCTTGCTAATGAAACTGTACATAGAGGATTGAGTCTAGTTTTGGTGACTCAATCTGAGAAAGAATATAACGGCCACGGAGGGTGTGCAATGGACATTCTCCAGATTAATCCCTCTGATGGCGATATTGCCTTGTGTGGGAACTCTGCCTGTGTTCTTTACAGTTTCAAAGAATGAGAGGTGATCATAGTGAAATTTAGAGAAGTCACTAAACATATGACAAGTTGGAAATGAACAGGATTTTTCTCTGGCTGTCTACTCTACATTTCAGGGAAAGGATAGAACATTTCAGTCTGCAATTAGAAGGCTAATTAAAAGTATCTAAACTTAGTGGTAGGAGAGAGAAGGTCTCCTGGTAGAAATCTGTTTGTTTGACTGGAGACCAGTATCCAATCGTGTAGCACAGGGATCAGTGCTGTGTCCCATTTTATTTGTGATTAGGAGATGCCAGTTTTGGACTGGCTTGGGCAACGTTAAAAATTTACAGAACACGAGATGATAGTCCAACTGTTTCTTTAAGCACGACATTTCGAACAGCATAATCACACGACGAAGAAGCAGCGCTGCGAAAGCTAGTGCGTGTGAATAAAAATGTTGAATAATAACCTGGTTTTGCGTGATTTTTAACCTTATTGTTTGTAGCATTCATTAATGATGCAGCTGTGAATTTGCAGGGGTTTAGTTTGAGTGTGATAAATCAGTTTGCGTTTGACACAAAGTTTGGCTGGTTGGTTGGCAGTGAGGAGGAAGGCCTTATATTACAGGAAGATAGAGATGGAATGATCAAATGGGTGGATCAATGGCCAATGGAATGTAACCCTGATAAATATGAGGTGGTGTACTTTGGAAGAAGGAACCAGACAGGGGAGGACTCAATGAATAGCAGCACATCAGGAAGCTCAGACGGTGCTGGTAACATCCCTGAATGTGATTAAGTAAGTTAGTGCACAAGTTGACAAAGCATAGCGACCATAAACATAGCCTTTTTTCATGGAGGCACAGATTACAAGAGGTATGTGGGACTTTGGTGACGCGAAATGGAAAACTATGTATAGTTCTGGGAGCCACAAAACAGGAAGTATATGATTGCACTGGACAGGGTACAGTACAGATTCACCAGGATGTTCCCTTGGATGGAGTAGATCAGCTCGGGTTGTTTACTTTGAAGCAGAGAAGACTGAGAGGGATGTGCTTCTGAAGGATAAGATTACCAGGGGCATGGACAGCATGGATAGACAGCAGCTGTTCCTTTCAGTCAAAGGGCGAAGAACAAGGGAGTACCATGTTAAAGTGAAGGGTTTGATGTTTAGTGACGATTTGACGATTGGTTTTCATCCAGAGCCTGTTGGGGACAGGAATGCACTTCCTGAGAGGGCAGGTAACCTCACAACCGTTAATAAATACGTGGTCGTGCCCTTGAAGTGCCATATATACATGGCTATGGGCCTCATTTTGGAAAGTGGAACTAATGTAGATCGTGCTGTATTTATGACAGTACAGAGCCAGTGCTTCTGTGATTGCATGGGTTGGACGGTCAGTCACTGAGCAGCATCAGACATGAATTGATGAGCTTCTGAAGAATGTATTAACTAGGGTTATAAAAGTGAACTTGTCTCCATGAGCTAGAACAAGGAAAGGTAAAAGTGTCTAATACCCTGCTCCCTTCCTGATCTTTCTGTGCAGTCTGGGGGAGAGCTCTGTCATTGTTGTCACAAGCTCTCAAACATTAAGGCAGCATCTGTCTGGTCGACACGACTGTGTTTCCAGTTCCCTTCTCCAAAACCAAGCTTGTTGCCCGTGTTCTGTCTGGTTTTATCCTTTAACTACTCAGAACAATTTGATACAATTGAGTGTCTTGCTTGGCCGAATCAGAGAACATTGTGGAGTTTATCATATGTCTGTGTGTCTGGAGACACTTGTAGGCCAGACCAGGAAGCACGGGAGATTCATTTCCTGAAAGTACACTGGGGAAGGAACAGATGTTTACAATAGACATTAGATTGAAGCCAATATTACTGGCACCAGATTTTATGTCTCGATAGTTTGTGAATTGTTTGTAACTTCCACCGGCTGCCAGAGCATTATCCCGGTTTGGATCAGTAATCCAGTGACATTTTCAAAACAGCACCATTTCCACATGGGGACCTATCAGAAACGACACTGAGCACATTATTTCTGTGCTGTATGACAGCTCTGCCTTAAAGTACTCCCACAAATGTGATAATCGAGATGGG
Organism: Hemiscyllium ocellatum; assembly: GCF_020745735.1. Lineage (NCBI taxonomy): Eukaryota > Metazoa > Chordata > Chondrichthyes > Orectolobiformes > Hemiscylliidae > Hemiscyllium > Hemiscyllium ocellatum. Next base: position 57,030,369 of record NC_083428.1, on the reverse strand, counting down.
ACTGAGGGTGGTAAATGGTCAGACTGTAGTCGTTCCCTTGTTATGGGGCTGGATATTGTTGAGGAACTTTCCACTTGGCCAGGCAGATGTCGGAGTTGGAGCTGGATTGAAGCAACTTCCCCAGGGACACGGTTTGTTGTGCTGTACGATCTTCATTCCTATTGCAGGAATGGTATCCGTGCCCATTGCCTTTGTCATATCTACTGTGTTCAGCCGTTTCTTCATGTCACGTGCAGCGAATCCATTTGGTTGAAGACTGGCATCTGTGATTCTGTGGGCATCATGAGGAGGGTGAGGTGGATTATCGACTCAACACTTCTTGCTCAGGATGGTGCAAGTACTACAACCTTGTCTTGTACACTGATGTACAGGGCTAGGGATATTTGTGGATTCCTCTCCTCCTGTAAGTTGTTTAATAGTCCATCGACAGTGATGACTGAATGTGGCTTGACTACAGAGTTTTGATCATATCAGTTTGTCTTCGGATCCTTCCCCCCTCTCCATCACATGGTAGTTCTGTTGTTTGTAATGTAACCAATCAAGTGCGGTCGCTTTAGAGGGTTGTCATCAGGTTTAGGTACACATGGTTCTGACACGGGCATGTTCACCCAAACCCCGCACTGAACCATCACTCGGCTTGATGATAATGGTCGAGTGATTGATTATCCTAGGGGAAAGGTTATGGATTGTGTTTGAATGCAATTCTGCTGCGGCTGCTGCTGTAATTTACAACATCACATAATAACCCAGTGTGAACTGCTATATCTGCAAATCAATTCGACAGACTTTCCCCCAGTTCACACCGAGACCCATTCACCCATCAGACCTGTACTCAGTGACCTAACCTGGTTTCTGATGTGCAAACACATCCTGTTTCATAATCTCATTCTGCTGAGGGTCTCACCCTGATGTCACACCTCCAATTTGTTACATTACTCAGAGAATTTAACATATTAATCTGAGTCATTTTCTTTCCAGTAATACCATCTTCTATGTTTGAAGTGAATATTTTTTCCTCTGTTTTTCTCCCTGAACATGATTAAGACCTCTGTCGCGTCAGTGATGCCAGCCTTATGTCGTTTCAGCGCCAATGAACCTGTGCACTTTGCGTTTTTGTTCACTTCCCAATGTTCAGCGCTCTGTGCTGAACAGAGCGTTTGAGCAGATTTAACACACGTCTTTGGATAATGTTGAAAAACACAAATTGCTGAAGAAACTAAGCAGGTCCAGTGGACACTTCTTCAGAACTAAAAAGGATTGGAAACTGGGCATTTTAGTTCCTTGCCAGAGGTGGGGGGTAGGTGACAGGGAACTGAGGGTGAGACAACAGACGAACAGGCTTTTAGCAATGGTGAACGAGAACATGATATAAAATGAATTTAAATTTAGATGAGAATGAGGATAGGGGTTCTCTCTATTGAGTGCAAGATAAAGAAAACACAACCACATAAAACCATATGGAGGCCAGGAGGGAGAATGTTGAAGATGTAGAATTACATAGATCTTGCCTGAGATACATTTTCACTGGAGAAATCATCACAGGAATCAGACAAAGGAATTCAGGTGCTTGCCGGCTTATTGGCACTAGTAAGATTTTCATGCTGCCTTAATATTGTAACATAAAGAAGAAAGCAAATGACAGTATGAAGTTTGTGCCAAGGGCTGTTTACCTGTCACTTTTAACATTGTTTCAAATTCATAGTGTTTAACTTGCAATGCTTGTTCTTGAAGTTAGTATCAGTTGGAGAGTAGGAGGTTGAGGGGTGACATTATAGAAATTTACAAAATCAGGGGAAGCATGGTCAGGTTGAAAAGACAAGATCTTTTCCACAGGATAGGAAAATTAAATCATTGAGCCATTGGTTTATGCTGGAAGAGGGAAGATTTAAAAGGGAGGAAAAGGGAACGTCTTTTTTTCACACAGAGAGTTATGTGTTTATGGAATAAGATGCCAGAGGAAGACTGGCAGATGCTGGTACAGCTCCAACATTTAAAAGACATTTGGACAAACATACAAATGCGAACCGTTTAGAGGCATATGTGCCAAATGCAAGCTGATGGGAATAGTTTAGATTGGGAAACCTGGCCGTCATGGACAAGTTGGACTAAAGAGTGTGCTTGTATGTGATATGATTGTATGAATATGGAAAGCGAAGAAAAGGGAAGAAAAGATGTGATGTCAGCAAATTGGCAAGAAATATAAAAACAAGCAGCAAAAGCTTTTCTATGTATGTGAGAAGAGTTCAAGAGGTGTGTGTGATCTTTGGTATAAAGAAAGTCAGGAAAGTATATTGAGGACATTTGGAGGGTGTGACTAGGGAACTGGATACAGGGAACAGACAGATAATTTACACCAGTATTTTACATCATTCCTTACAGGGAAAGGTGCTGTCAATATATAAACAAAATCGTAATAGGAGGGAAGATCTTGAGCTGTCTCTAACAGAAGGAACAAGGCAATTCTCAAACAGATAAGACCAAGGTAAACAGGACATCAACAATTCATAGCTGGTTTTAAAAGAAGTGGTCTCAGAGTGGCTGGTGGCTCTGTGTGAGATGCTCCATAACTCTCTGGATTAAAGGAGTGATTCAGTGAATCTGGAGACCCTCCGATGTGGCGTCTGTCTTCAAGAAACGAGCGAGACTGAAAGCAGGAACCACTTAGTCTAACCATTATTGCTGGGTATCTGTGAGAGTCTGTTATGAAGTAACGGACTGCAGAGCATTTAGAAAAGCTTCACACAAAGGCAGCATGGTCTTGTTAAAGGCGAACTACATTTTGCCTGTAAAATTATGCAAAGTTTTTCTGAAAATCCATGAGAATGTAACAAGTGGCCTTGATAAAGGGGGACTGGTAGACATGAGGCTTTCCAACGATTTTCCACAAGATATCTCTAAATAAAGGTTCTTACACAAGACAGAAGCTCATAGTATGGTGATAATGCATTAGGATGGGATGACACTTGGTAAACACTTAGAAATCAGAGAGTCACGCCTCATCGAACTTTATGAAAAAAAAGTATCTGCTGGAGTACCAAAAATATCAGTCCAATGGCATGAGCTGCTTGCAAGAACTGCACTCAGCTCCTGACGGCGGGAGCTGAGTGCAATGTATATTTGAATTTGACGATGACACTGACAACCATAAGGCAGGCTGTTATTAAATGGAGAGAACTCCCAAAAATGGAGCAGTGCAACGGAGTGGTGTGTTTCTGTGTATGAAACAAAATCTCAGCATGTTGATGCGGAAATGTTGGTTCATTAGAGTGTTCCCTGGGATGAAAGGATTGAACTATTGAATACATCAAAAATGCTGAGGCAGTTATTCATTGTGGTTTAAATGAGTAAGGGTGCCATTACTGAAACGGACAATATACAGAGGGGGCTTGACAAGATCGGTGTTGAGAATGTGATTCCACACCAGGGCAGTGTCTCGAAGTCAAGGATGTAGATACAGAATAAGGAATATCGATTTCAAACTGAGATGTAAAGAAATGTTTTCTTTCAGAAGGGAGTGAATGGTTGGAATTTCCTAACCCCGAGAGTTGTGGAGGTTGGGTCACTGATTGTATTTACAGATGGGGATTGGTTTGTGACATTTCAGCGAGTTGAGGGATGCAAGGGGTTAGCAGCAAAGTGGAGTTGAGCCGTGGAGTAGATCCGCCATGTTCTTCTTGAATGACAGCGCAGGTTCCTATTTCTTACATTCTTATTTATGTTTTTAGAAAATAATTGATTATTTTCTTGGAAGTCATGATTTAAAATGTTGCATTCAGAGACAGCACAAGATTTGTCTGAGTTGACCTTGTGTGGGGAATGGGGGCTGTAATCAATGCGAATCTGAGCCTATAACATGACCTACATCAGGAGCAGAAGTTACAGAGAGGAGAAGCCCGAAAAGAGGGACTGGGGGGGGGGGGAGGGGGAGAGTGGAGGTCACTGCCTGACCAAGCCTGGATTTTCCAATACATTTGCCAAACTGCACCAAACCATCGGAGTGGCCTCAATCTGCTCCTGCACAGCAGGACCAAAGGGCTGAATGGAACATCAGAACATAGGGCTGATGGAGACGTCTGGGCTATTCGGCACTTTGACACTATTCCAACAGTCAATAAGGTTATGGTTCATCTCATTGTGTTCCCAGCTGCACTTTTCTCTGATCTCACAATGATCCCTGATTCACCTGTCTGTGGAAAATCAGACAAAGTCAGCCTCGATACAATATGAAGATTCAGCCCTCCCAATCTTCTGGGTGAAATAATTCCCACTTGAATGAATTCCCACTTTGTGAATTTCTCCTCACTCCGGTTCTGACTGAGGTTGGAGCGTGTCACTGTTTCCATTTCTAGTCCCCCTCCTCCACTGCTCATAACAAATTTCAAATGTAACCAGGTTGGCAATATGGCTGATGATAAAGGTCTAAGACTGGTCAGATTCAGTTATCAGAACAAGCCAGAACAAGCTACAAGTAATTAACAGAACTAACTGAGGTGTATGATGGATATGTGGTTAGCACTGCGGTCACACATCACCAAGGAGCTGGGTTCAATTCCAAACTCAGGTGAGTTTGAACATTCTCCATGTATCTGTGTGGGTTACCTCCCAATGCTCCAGTTTTCTCCCAGAGTACACAGATGTGCAGCTCAGATTGGATTGGCCATGCTCGATTGCCCATTGTTGAGAGAGCCTCCCCTTCATGGTAACCTCTGCCAGTGTGGGGGAATTGAAACTGCGCTGCTGGCCTTCCTCTGCCTCACAAACCAGCCGTCCAGCCAACTGAGTGGGAGACAGTGCAACTGTTACAGACAGAAACAGGCACAGGTAAAGGGCAAGATAAACGTTCATAACTAGGAAAATGGTACAATTCAGATAACGGTCAAAATAACAGCTGAGGATAAAAAGGTCTCTGCTCAAAATTGTATTTCATAATGGGGCAAGTGTTTAGAAGCAGTGTTTGGCCGAATACAATAAAGTGAGTCAAAGTGAAATATCCAGAATTACTAATTGTGATTGGATATAACATAAGCGCATATTTTTGCAGGAATCCAGGGGGTAGAATGACTGAACGTTCCTGTCCGTGAAAAACACTATATGGAATTTTCCATATTCAAAGTGTGTGTGAGTGTGTGTGTGTGTGTGTGTGTGTGTGTGTGTGTGTGTGTGTGTGTGTGTGTGTGTGTGTGTGTGTGTGTGTGAGAGAGAGAGAGAGAGAGAGAGAGAGAGAAAGAGAGACTGCAGATACCGCACTGAGCTGGGTGGTGAGCTCAGACCATGCTCGGTAGGGCTGGAGGTGAGGCCTCCTCTGGGAAGAGAATGGACCCCCTGTACTAGTCCATCCACTAGGACCTCTCTGCCCCTGTTGAAAAATCGTGGTGATAGTTCCCTTAATCTGCCATGCTCAGGGTCAACTGTGCAGGGTGGCTTCAAACTGAGGAAGTCCAACAGTGTGCCCATTGGCCTTTGAAAGAAGGCACCAGTGTCAGTGATCGTAGAATAGCCAGGGGCATCAGTGCGATGTTGAGTCCCTCCAGCCATTTTAGATTGGAGAATCGGGGTGGCATTGAATGCGAGGAACTCTATGAGATTGAGTGGGTAGTTAATGAGGTGTGTTCGATAAGATAGCACCATGAAACTAGTTCAGTGGCGTACAGACAATCCCTCTGTCACACTCAATAAAAATGTCACTGAGACAAACTATTGTTAGATTCAGCCCAATGAGTCGAAAACGCTGCTGACCCCACCCCCAGTTGCAAAATTGCAGAACAACTGTTCATCTAAAACTCTCCATCCTCTTTACTGATGCCAATATCCCCTTCACCTATCATTTATGGGAATACTGGCTCATGTTGCAGGATGCTGTCAAAATGCCTTCATTTCAGCATTCTGAAATCTGTGATCTTACTTGAAATTGTCTCTCCATCTCCCTTTCGCTTTTTTCCCAAAAACCTTTTGATTGTTGGTAGTTAAACTGATTTCCCTGCCATCTGTCCCTGGCAGGAATTTGGGAATACGGACTCGGCAATAAGTACTCTGTATCAGAGTGATCATGTAACTAGACGGGTAATTCAGAGGCTCGGGCTGTGTTTCTAAGGCGGTATTTAAAATCCTACCACAGCCGATGACAGAGCTTAAATTCGAATGACAAAACTTGGAATGAAACCTAATTGCTCTCATGGAAACCAGAAACCGTTAAGATTTATTTTTATTATTTCACTGATAGTTTTTGCTCAAAAAACTTAATATTATTACCCAGTCTGACCTCAGTGTGACTTCAGACTCACAACAGAATTGTTGGCTCCATTTTGTCTTGACAAATGGCTACGTAGTCAAGGACAATTAGTGATTGACAACAAATGCTGCCCTTCCCCGTGATGCTGGCATCCCGTGAAACAACAGCATTAAAGGTGAAATAAACCAAGGAACGGTGGCTGCTAGAGATCGAAAATAAAATTATCCAGCGTCTGAATGTATTGGAGAATCTCGCAGGTATGGCAGCCTCTATCAGGAGAAATGCAGGTAATGGTATGAGTCCAGTGACCTTGTTTCACAACTGAAAGCAAACTGGGGAATATTATTATTTATCCTGGTATCATGGATGGTTGGGTTGGAGAGAGAGGTAGGGGCCAAGTTTAAATGGATGGAGAAATGGCCAGAAAAAGAGAGGAAAAGAAATGACAAGTGAGCAAAGGGATTTCTGATGATGTACAGAAAGGAAAACAAAATGGCAAGTTATTCTCACATTTCCCCATTTTCCCATATCCTGAATATCGCATCCATTTAGGTTTGTCCCAGTTTAAAGTGAGTTGAGTTCCCTGTATCTCTCTTCTCTGAGTGTGATGATCAAATCCATTAGCAATACTAGTGCTGCCATTATCGCTGCTGAGATATGGAGAAAGGTAATGTTACATTGTCAACTGCTTCTTTGGAGAGAGAAACTGTTACACTGTTACTGTGGGACTGTGCACAGATGCAACGGCTTTCTCACCCAGTCAGAGAAACTCAGGAGTGGAAATAGTTTTCAACACTGAGCGCGCGCACGTTCCGTGTGGGGAATTGAAACATTCCTTTCATTGGAAAATCAGTGGAGTTTCTGTGGATACTTATCTTGGGTTTGTATTGTCAGCTGCTGGGTCTGGTGACCCCACTTCTATACACTGCATTTACAAAGTGTCTGGGTCCATGGTAAACAAATGGAGATGGGGTTCCACAGAAGGGAATCTCTATCAATCGGGTGGTGCAGGACAGTGCAATATCTTTCCTGGGATTTCCCGTCATTTGTCTAAGTTGGACCAGGAGTCAGGTATGAAACCAATTTGTTTCAAAATTGAGGTGGTCACTGAGCTGTGTCCCCTCCTTCAGTATACTGTGTAGCCTCACACCAGTGACAGGACTGTGCAGATGCTAACCATGAATTCAACTGGATTAACTCTGGAACTTTCCAGGCAGGCGTGATTAACATATCCATCATCACCGGAATGCAGTCCTCCAATATATTCACTGGCTGACAGAACACATCTCTCCGCTGAAAACATTATATTGTGTCCATCTCGCTGAGGATGATACAGAAAGAAACTTCCAGAAATACAAGGGTACAGAGTGAGGGTGAAAATGAGGAACAGTAGGTAATTAGAATGAATAAAATGTAGTCCTTCAATATCTCATTGGATTTAAGGTTGGTATTATGCTGCATCTGATGAGCTACATCCCTGAGTATTGAGGAGGTGGCAGGAGAGCGAGTGCAAGGATTTACTGATAGTTCTTCAAAGCTGGTTAGATTCTGGAAAGGATCCTCCAGACTGGAAAGCAGCTATTGTACACCGAGTTAAAAATCACACAACACCAAGTTATAGTCCAACAGGTTTAATTGGAAGCACATTAGCTTTCGGAGCGACGCTCCTTCATCAGGTGATAGTGGAGGGCTCAATCGTAACACGGAATTTATTGCAAAAATTTACAGTGTGATGTAACTGAAATTATGCATTAAAAATTGATTATCTGTTTAGCCTTTCATCTCTTCGAATACAGTGATGGTTTCACTTCTTTCATGTGTAAATCACAATACTTTTTTTTAAGTTGTATTCTTGGGTTAGCTGTTAACAATAGTGATAGCTCGACAATATGTTGAAGGTGTTGGCCTCCTGTGTTCTCTCTCTATGCCTTTTGATTCTCATCCAAAAAGTGCGATAACGGAGTTTTACATAAATTCGTGCAGTTTTTGGGCTTAGAGTTCTATATGAATGCATGCAGTTTTTGAGCAATGTACAATGTTACCCTGCAACACCTTCAATATATTGTCTAGCTATCACCATTGTTAACAGCCAACCCGAGAATGCAACTTTAAAAAAAAAAGTTTTGTGATTTACACATGAAAAAGTGAAATTATCACTGTATTCTAACAGACGAACGGCTTAACAGACAGTCAATTTTTAAATGTATGATTTCAGTTACATCACACTGTGAATATTTAATATAAATTTTGTGTTACGATCGAGCCCTCCCATATCACCTGATGAAGGAGCGTCGCTCCGAAAGCTAGTGTGCTTCCAATTAGACCTGTTGGACTATAAGAAGTGTAAGTTGTGAGAAAACCATTGGGACCTTTTGTGAGGAATGTGACAACTAGACACTTGGAAAATAATGACATGATTCAGTAGAGTCAATCTAGAATCAGAAAGGGGAAATGATCTTGATCTTTGATAAACCTGCTGGATTTTGTGGAGGTTGTCCGTTGTGATATCGACAATTGAGAACCAGTGAGAATGAAGTATTTGAATTTTCAGCAGACGTTTGACATGTTTGAATAGGGGTGAGTGGGGAATATAAGAGTCCATGGGCAGGTAGGGGTGGAATACACAGAATGTAGTAAAAGTTGGATAATCGAGAGAATGAAGAGAGTAGTATAATTATCTGGAGTGAAGGCTTTGGGGTATCAGAAGGATCAGTGGTTGGGCAATAGCTCTTTGCAAGATATAAAATATTTCAGATATGAACACAAATATCATCACTCACATTTATATTCATTAAATAGTGAGAGGTTGGGAAGTGCTGTTGTTGAAACAGACCTGGGTGTGCTTGGTCATAAGTCATGAACAGAATTTTTACGTAGCAGGAAATAAATGATATGTGGCTCTTCATGCCAAATGATTAAAGTATCAGAGTAAATGTATCTTTCCCAATGATAGTGTTTTGTTGAGAGACTGTGAGGTGTATTGTGTACAGGCTGAATCAGCTTTATAAATAATGATCTTATCAGCGATTAAGTCCAAAGGGGTTTCACCAGACTAAACCCTGGCATGATGTTACCATGAGGAGAAATGAAGAAATTTGTGCTAATAAAGAGTGTTAAGGTGTTTGTGAGTTTATATTAAAAAAAATGCTAAAGCACATTGAGAGTTGAAGATACAAAATTGCCTTATTAGATCAATTAAAGGAATACCCAGGCAAATTCACATTTCCTATGTATTGGAATGCAGATATATCCACTGTAAACATATTGGCTGGTACCTGTTCCAGTCGAGGAGAGATCTGCACGGTAACAGCATGTAGGTTGTGGTTTTTGAGGGTGGTGGTGGGAGGTTCAGCCAGTTACAGTATTGCAAACGGACAACGCAGCAGAATCACCTAGCCTGTGACAAGAAAACATGCATCATTCTCCCTCACTACTAACTTCACGAGAGCAATGGGTGATGGGAGATGTGGTCAATAGCCAGCAGTGCCAAAATTCAATCCAGTCCAGTAGTTTTTGTGAACTGAAGGAACCATACTGAAAGGGGTTAAATTGAGCTGTTTGTTCAGTGACTGTGATTGATGCTAGTCTCCATGGATCCGAGTTGTGTCACTGGATGTTTTCCGTCTCCTATTAGTAAAGGGCCTCTTGCAATGGTTTATGCGATTATAGCAGCAGATGTACCAACTCCAATGCTCAAAGGGATCAGCAGCTGCAGAGACAGAAAAAGGAGATTTAAACACCTGAGAATAGTTTGGAATGATCCATTCATGGATCAGAATCTGAGAACATGCGACTGGAATGCTGCAACAATGGACAGGAGTTTATCCTCGGGTCTTTTCTTGTTTTCCTGGTCTTGGTCAACATTACCATATCGGATATGGGCTGCACTGCTGATTATCCAGGCGGGTTACTATCCTATCCTCGCTATTGTTGGTGTTCCTGGTGAGTTTCTTCATCTCTATCCACTTATTAATCTCTACAACCTTGGCGAACTTCTTTGCTATTTTTCTTATCGATATTTGACAAAGACGGAAACTACTGTCTTCAGTTTCAAATGCAAATTCCATTGATTACCCACAAATGTCAGAACCGCCCACACCCCCACCCTCACAAACATCTGAGAACAAGACTGTTCACAATACCGAATTTAAATAAATAAAATTCATTTATGTCTCGGTATTCTATCCATCACAAAACCTATCCACTACCAGCTCGATTATATGCCCAGTCACCATCTTGGCTTCAACGCTGATGCTTAATAAATCATTATCTATGCTTTGGTAAAATTCAGACGTTATGGTTCCACCTCTCTTCTAAGCACTCTTTCAGTTGCAAATATTTCGATCACAACTTTGTTCTTGTCTTTAAAATAACTTAATGACAGGAACACTCTCTCAGCGCAGTAATGTCGGAAGAAATGTAATTCAGATGCACAGGTTATTACACAGAAATACACTGTTCCACGTTCTACCACAGACAATGTCAGAAAGTAAATACAAAAGACAGGAATTGGAAATAAAAGCAAGTTTTACGAATAACAACCATAACATCTCCAGCATTTTGTCTGTACGTTTATCTATTTCACTGATGTCCATTGGTAAATAGATCTTGCGTTATTATCTGGTCTGGCTTAAGATTGATGTGAGACCCGCATCAATGTGCTTGGTTCTGTACTGCCTGAAAGAATGACCTCGCAGTAAATGACATTTGGTTAGGTCAACAAATGCTGCCCCTGTCAGTGATTCAGACATTCCAAGTAATAACAAAATTAAAGGTTAAATAAAGCAAAGAATGATGCAACAGATCAGAAACAATAAAGAACGAGAAAGTGCCAGACAAACTGAGCAGATTTGGCAGCCCTCTCGGGTCGAGAGAAAAATAGAATTGACAATTCGATTCTAATGACCATACATCAGAACTGAACACAGTTGGGAAATAGCGTGATTGATGTTGGTGACACCGACTTCTGTTATGAAGGTGAGAAGGACTGAGTTGAATAGATGGAGAAAGAGAGAGATAGAGAGAAAGAAGCAAACACAGAAATTGTTAATGATCAGCTGGGATGGAAATAAAATGAAATTAAACCTTACTTATGTTTCTCCTGTTCCCATATTACTGATAATAATGACCGTGTAAGGTATATGTCAAAGTCCCTGTTTAACATTATTTATGTCTGTTTTTCTCTTTTCCCTGAGTGTGATCATCTTCTTTTATGTATTAATGGGATGCTGGCCCAGTATTTAATTCCCTTTCTTCATTGTCCTTGAGAAGGTGGTGGTGAGCTGCCTTTCTGAACCACTGCAGTCCGTGGGCTGTAAGTAGTCAGTGCTGAGGTCCATGCGGTTTCATCTCTTTGAGGCTTTGAAGTGAGTGATGTAACTGAGTGGCTGGCTTGGCCATTTCAAACAGCAACTGAGAGTTAACCACATTGCTGTGGGTCTGGAGTTACATGTAAGCCCGACCAGCTGAAGAAGGTAGATTTCCTTTCCTGAAGGGCATGAGGGTGCCAGCTAGGACAATCGACAATGGTTTCATTGTTTCATTTGATTCTTAATTGCTGATATTTTATTGAATTCAATTTCCAACATTTGCCGTTGTGGGATTCGGATCCGGTGTCTGGATAATTACCTGATTCCCTGGATTCATACTCAGAGATAATACAGCTGGATCATCGCCTCCTCAGTATCTCCAGTCAACTCCAATGGCAATAGTGATGTTGTTGTTGGTGTGACTTTGCTTCATAAGCCAAATAAGTGATCGGCAAAAAGTGGAATCCTTCTCATTTTGTATGTATCAGAAGGCGAGATGATGGGAAGTGCTCTTGGTGAAAAGAAGCTGGATGTCCTTGATCATGAGGCACTAACAGGATTCCTACAGAGCAGTCGGGTACTGGCAGGTGGGACGAGATTGGGTTGGGATATCTGCTCGGCATGGACGGGTCGGTCCGAAGGATCTGTTTCCATGTTGTGCATCTCTATCACTCTATGACTCAGCAAGTAATCAGCACAATAATGAGTAGTATCGTTCATTACAAAATGATTAAAGAAAAAGAGTGAAGACACCGTCCTGCAGTTGTGGAGTGTACTTGAGGCAGTATTTTCTTTCATTTATAATCAATGATCTCCTTGTTACAGTGAGATGGTGTAATGGAGTTTCACCAGACAATTCCCAGCAGTGATGGTACCATGAGGAGAGCGTGAAGGAAATGAGAGTTTAATCTGTAACGCTACAAAAAGAATAAAAACGTGATTGGATTAACACTGGAATGTTATCAATCACCACTCATTATTTCCAAAACAAAACACGGATAGCATTAGATATACCATGTTTCCATGATATGTGCCTTCACATTTGGACAAACATATAGATAGAAAAGATTTAGAAGGATATGGACCAAGCGCAGGGAAATGGGGTTAGCATGGATGGACATTTTGATCAGCATGAACGAATTTGTGCTAATGGGCCTGTCTCCATGCTATAGGATTCTATGACTCTATGATAATTTACACAGAACTATGGAGCCCCCTTGTTGGTTGAGAGAGAGAGCTCCAGCTTCTGAATGAACTATCACCGTGTGGATGTACAGTTGGTGTGTGACCTTGCATTGAACGTCATGTTGTTCCAAATCTGTCATCAGCCACACTCTGACAGTATTAGCCATTCCCACCAGATTCTGACCTCCATGCAGAACACTAGCCTATCTTCTCTGTCACAAACCAATCCTTCTTTTTTGCTAAAAGCTGTTCATTGGCTCAAGTAGACTCTGTCCTTGATGTTTTTCAGGGCATCTGTAAAACGGGGCCAGGCTATGATCAGTCTGGTTTGGTACAGACATAAAAGGGATTTTCAGAGGCCTTTTATTTATATGTAAACAGATGAAACTACAGGCCAAAGTGGTCATGCTTTCGAAGTGACTTGTATAACGAACGGGGAGTTATCCGCTCTTTTAGCTGAGCTAGCTGAGTTGAGTGGAGCTGAGCAGTTTTCAGTTGAGTCTTGAACTGGGAATTTCAACTGGGAGCTGTGTGGAAACTCTGTCTCTTTTCTGCCATTTAGCTTCAACCTGGAAACTTGCATTCCATTATGACGTTATTTCAAGTGAGTTTGATTATTAGGACTATTGTGTTTATTTGGAACAGCATAATTAAGTCTAGCTGGATCAGTTGAATTCTGTAGGGGTTCATTTTTCTTTTCATTGTGTAACGTTTTTCTCTGATTTAAAATCTAGTCGTCACCCGACCTAAATTACTCCGGGTAATTTTCATTGGATAATTACCAAAACAAACTGCAAAGTTATGCTCGGGGCTGCTTGCTTAAGAATGTTTTGAGTGGTCTAGCCTCGTCCATAACAGACTGGGGGGTTCATTGCTAGATTTTCAACAGCGAGTGGGAGGTGCTAGTGTCTTTAGTTCGGGTATTCATTTGACTGGGTTGACAAAGCTTCGAATAGTAATGGCAATTTCAGTCGCCAAATGTTTCCTCGGTGTGCATGCAGTGACTTTGGATATTTTACGAAAAGTGAATAAGACCAATTTGCAATTGGAACTGACTGCTTCTGTGAGGAAAGGAGAGGTAATTACAGCAGTAGCTCGTCAATTAAACTTGCTGGAGAAACCTTCAGAATCTATAGAGATGGGAAGAATTCAGTTGCAAATGAAACATCTTGAGTTAGCGGCGAGACGTAAGGAAACATTTGACTTTCCATAAAATGAAGAAGACGGGGGAAAAGAGAGAGCAGCAGAACAGAGAGTAAAAATAAAGAATGGAAAAGAGGGAGCAGCAGGGGAGAGAGAAAGAGGGAGCTTTTGAATAGCAAAAACTGACACTTAAAAAGGGAAGTCAGTGTTAAACACTGGAGATAACGACTGAGGGTGGGCTTAGTAAGGAAGGGAGTGCGGATGAGCAACCGCTGGTAGTCACAAGCCTAGTGAGAATTTGTTTGCTTATGTTCAAGCGTTGCCACAATTTGATGAGAAGAATGTGATGCCCTTTTCATCTCATTTGAAAAGTTGGCTCAACAAATGAAGTGGCCAGAGGCAATGTGGGTTTTATTTGATCCAAACGAAACTTGTAGGCAGGACTGGTGAGGTATTCACATTCCTATCAGAGGAGGAATCTGGGGAGTCTCAAGAGATTAAAAAAAATTCAGTCAACATAGGCAACCTTTCAGGAATCTAATGAGGATCCTGGTCAAAACTACACTGAGTTTCTAAGGACCAAACAGACTAATTTCGATAGTTGGATAAGATTTTTAAAATTCAGGCAAAGCTATAATGCCCTTAGAGAGGTTAGTATTTGGAGGAATTCAAAAATTCACGATCTGAAGTAGTGCAAACTCAGGTGGAAGAGCAGAGAGTGCAAACAGCAAGGTTAGCTGCTGAACTGGCTGATGATTATGAACTGGTCCATAAACTTGATTTGCTTTCCAGAACCTGTTCTTGTCTCTGAGGGACAGAAATTGGAGCAAAGAGATATCCTCACGTGCAAAGGGAAATGTAGATCACTGTGTAGAATGTAAGGATAATTTACCACGGTAATAAAGAAAACCTTGAGGGGGACAAGGAAGTTTAAATACTATGGTGTTTTCATTGCAATAAAGTAGGCCACACAAATTCACAGTGTTGGTGAGCTGGGAGAAATCCAGCTGTAGGATAACAAGACAAGCCTGGAAGTTTCGTTGAACTAGTAACAAAAAGCATAGGGGGAGTTAGGCAACTGCCTCAGAGTGTACAATATGATCAGTGGACATGCTAACTCTGCGTGAAAAATATCTACATGGAAGGGTAAAGTTTATTCACATAGGCCAGGAGTAATTGGTAAGGAGGTTCCAATATTAATTGACACAGGATA
The DNA here is from genome assembly GCF_020745735.1 of Hemiscyllium ocellatum. Lineage (NCBI taxonomy): Eukaryota > Metazoa > Chordata > Chondrichthyes > Orectolobiformes > Hemiscylliidae > Hemiscyllium > Hemiscyllium ocellatum. Next base: position 57,015,290 of record NC_083428.1, on the reverse strand, counting down.
TTTTCAGTCTGTAATGCTGAGGGGTGAGGCTTTACGAACTCTTGAGAGACTATTGCCAGAAAATGTGCTGGGAACAGGAATTCATAGTGAGGCAAAAAGTGCTCAGTTATGTAAAGTGAGGCGATGGAGTCCAGAGAAGAGCGGAGAATGTGTGGTAGGTGTACTGGACCCCTAACTCTTAGCTCCAGGAATAAAAATTGTCCTTGCAAATAATATAGCTGATTCACCGGTATGCGTGCTGCCTACTCTGGTTGAAAAATAAGTGAAGATGAAGGCAACTAAAGACCTGGAGAATGTTTATCCAGGGATTTTCCCTGATTACGTCATCAGAAGATCACAATGCACTGGTTGCAGCAGGAAAAAGGCACCAATAAGGAAGCTGACATAGAGTTATCCGAAAGTTTCTTTTTGACGAGATAAGTGGAACAGAAGGAGCAAGTATGAAAACATGAAAGTACTTTAGCTCTGCTAAGTTGATTAAATTAAGCAGAAAGATGATGAGTTACAAAAGTTATATCAAAAAAAACACTTAGCAAGAAAGAGAATGAATGCATTCCTGTGTGTTATTATTTCAATGATATCTTAATGTGGATATGGAGATCAGCGCACATTGAAGCAGATCAGGCGTTGACAGAAATTCTTCCAATTGTTTTGCCTGTTGGGTATAGAAAGGAGGCACTGCGAGTGGCACATGAGCTACCACTTGGAGATCATTTCGCGGATAGGACATTACAGGCTGGAATACAAAGATACTTTCACTGGCCTGGACTACACAAAGATGTAGTTGAATTTTGCCAGATGTCTCAAACATTCACACAGACAGTAATAAACCTGCAACTTTAATACCTATTCCAACATTTGAGGAACCTTTCGCAAGAGTCTTGATAGATTGTGTATGCCCCTACCTCAAACAAAAAGTGGAAATAAGTATTTACTAACAATAATGAATGTGTCGACTAGATTTCCAGGGGCAGACCCATTATGCAGCATCACAGCTAAAAGAGTTGTAGAAAAATGCTTATTTTTTCACTCGATATGGACGACCAATAGAGATCCAGACAGATCACACCTCACATCCGAACTATTCAAGGAGATGATGGATAACTTGGGAATAAAGCAATTCAAATTTACTGCGTACTATTTGGAATCACAGGGAGCATCAGAGAGATGGCATCAAACACTGAAGACCATGTTGAGGTTTTATGGGCAGGATTATCCAGATGATTGCGTTAAAGAAATTCCTTTTGAACTATTTGTGATCACAGATGCACAGAATGAATCGACCAAATTCAGTCTATTTAAATTTATTTGTGTGCATAAAGTAAAAGGACCATTAACATTGGTTAAGGAGAAATTAATAAGTCAGAATTCAGAGATCATCCATTTGGATGATGTGTCAAATTTTAGGGAACGATTAAATTGAGCTGGATCGTTGGGTAGACAGCATTTAAAAGGATTGCAGCATACAATGAAACAGGAAGTGGATCAGAAATCATAAATTGGCAATTTTGCAATTTGGAGTAAAGTATTGGTGTTACTTCCAGTAACAGTTGAACCTTGAAAGCAAGTTTTGTCGTAGCTTATCAAATTGGGAAGAAATTGAATGAGGTGAACTATTTGATACGGACTCCAGACAGGATGAGATCTCACGGAGTGTGTCATGTGAATATTCTCAATAGGTATTTTGATCGGGAAGGAAAGCAAGAGGAAAAGGTGTTAATGATTACAGCACAGAAGGAAGAACCAAGTTCAGAGGATTCTGAATTGAACATTCCTCAAACCAAGTTGGAGGATGAGGAAGTTGTCAAAAATTGGGATAAATTATTGAGTTACCTTACACAAGAAAAGAAAAGTGACCTGAAAGAGTTTTTACTATCTTGTAGAGAGATATGCTGCAATAAACTGTGAAGTACGAACATAATTGTGCATGATGTAGACACAGGAGATGCTGTTCTGATTAAGCAACATCCTTATGGGCATGACTCTCCAAAATTGGCACAAGTTCAGAAGGAGATAGAGCGCACACTCCAATATGTCATAATCGAAGTGAGTTACAGTGACTGGAGTTCACATATAGTCATGGTGCCAAAGCCAGATGGTACCCAATGGTCATGTGTGGACTATCACAAAGTCAATGCCGTTATAAAGACTGATGCATATCCAATTCCATGTTTGGAGAACTGTGTCGAAAAAGTGGGAGAAGCTACTTACATTTCTAAGTTGGATTTGCTCAGAGGCTACTGGCAAGGACCTCTGTCAGAGAAAGCAAAGGTACTTTCGGCTTTCATAACGCCAAATGGACTATATCAGTTCAAATTGTGGCATTTTGTATGAAAAACGATCCAGCCACATTTCAGAGACTGATAATAAGGTCATTGCCTGATTACCCAACTGTGTGGTCTACATTGATGACCAGGTGGTTTTCAACAGCATTTATTGGACTTGTGCGATCAACTTCAGAAGGCAGGTTTGGTGGTAAACTTAGCTAAAAGTGAATTTGAGAAAGCCCAAGTCACGTCCCTGGGTCACGTTATTGGACATGGACAAATGCCCCATGAGATACGAAAACGAAAGTAGCTGGGGAATGTTTCACACCGTCGACAAAAAGAAATATGCAGTACTACGGTTCATGGGATTGACTGGATTTTACCGAAAGCTTGTGCCAAACTTTAAGCAGTGCGGCTGCTCTACTCACCAAATTATCAAGGGCAAGAACTCTCAGTGGACAGAGGACTGTCAAAAGGCATTTTACAGCCTAAAGACTGTGTTAACACTGCTCCCAGAATGAGCTACACTGGATTACACAAAGCCTTTCAAGGTGACTATCATTGCTAGTGATGCGGGTATTGGTCCGGTGTTCCTGCAGGAGAATGATGGGAGAATAGAAAGAACCATCGGGTATTTTTCTGCGAAGTCGAACGTTCATCAACAGAAATGTTCAACGGTGGAGAAAAAGACTTTAAAGTTAGTGTTGGCATTACACCATAACTGTGTTTATATTACCAGCAATGCATCTGAGACAATCGTATACACTGATCACAGCACATTTGTGGGAAAAACTAAGGACAAAAATGCCAGATTGTTTAGATGGAGCTTCTTGCTGCAGCCATTCAATCTGACAATTGTGCATGTGGAAGGTCGCGAAAGCGTGAAAGCTGATGAGTTATTGAGACTCGAATGAAGTACAGAGGTGACAGAGGTGTTCGGTGGTGGGTGTACCACAGCCTGAATTTGAAAGGGTTTGTGCATGTTTGAATGTTTACAGTTAGCATAGTGTATCTGTCTGGTTTGAGACTACTAACTGGATTTGAAGGGTTAAAAATGCAGTCATCTTTTAGCATTGATGGTTCTTTTTTTTAGTGAGGGGAGACATGTCACAAAGCAAGTCCCTTATTTGTCAAGAAGCCGTTCCTTGGCTCAAGGAGACTCTATCCTTGGTTTCTTTCGCAGGGACAATAAAACGGGACCAAGCTCCGATCAGTCTGGTTTGGTACAGAGATGAAAATGATTTTTAGAGGTCTTTTGTTTATATGGAAACAGATGAGACTTCAGGCCAAAGTGGTCATGCTTTATAAGTGACCAGTATAATGAACGGAGAGTGTTGAGCTGCTTTAGATGAACTAGCTGAGCTGAATTGAGCTGAACAGTTTTCAGTTAAGTTTTGAACGAGGAAGTTCATCTGGGAGCTGTGTGGAAACACTCTCTCTTTTCTGACCTTCAATTTCAACCTGGAAGTATATGTTCCGTTTGTACTGGTTTTTATTGGGAGTTTGATTATTGGGACAGGTGTGTATGCCCGGGACAGCATAATTAAGTATAGTTGAATAGGTTGAATTCTGTCGTGATTCTTTATTCTGTTCTTTGTGTTTCATTTTGTAATTTTATGAATAAAGTTTTTGTCTGTTTTAAAATGTAGTAGTCATCCTAGCTAAATTACTCCTATTTCAATTCTCTTTCCGAGTCCCTTTCCAACATGGCCATCCTTGGCGTCCTCCATTGCCACAATGAACCAAACCATGATTTGGAAGAACAAAATCTCATCTGTTTCCTGTGTAGCCTACACTCCCAGGACTCAACTTTCAATTCTACAATTACAAATAACCTCCCGTCCAATCCCCTGACTCCCTTCCCAGACCCTCCCCTCCCTTCCATTCCTCTGAGCAAGCTTTTGTCCAGCTACCTACCAACTGGACTCAGCCATCCCATCACCAACCCGCTGATATCCTTGATCTGTGTTCATTTATCCCCCACCTCGCCACTCTGCCTCCTCCTCCCTCACCCGCCACTTTATCTATAGACTCCCTTACTCCCATCTACAGTCCTGACGAATGATTATATCCAAGACGTTCACTTCTCAACGTCTTGATGCTGCCTTGATGATTTTGTTCTTCCAGCTTCCTGCGTGTGTATTTTGGATTCCAACATCTACTTTTTTGAAAAATTGTCTTCTTGAGTAATAGGCAGGAGTGAGTGAATGCATTGCGCCTCTTGTTATTCAACAGATCAGATGGGTGGAATGGCTTTCTTATATTACTGTGAAACCAGCAAGAGTTGCTGAAGGAGTTCCTCTTTCTTTTAACCATGGAAATGTTTAGTGCCCAGCAGTGCTTTTGCTCAATGTTTCCTTTACATTAGCAGCACAAGCTTGAATGTTGCCCAGATTTGATACCTGAGTACCTTAGGAGGTGACTCATTGTTCTGAACATTGTATAATCTTCACAGAACATCCCCATCTCTGATCGTATGACAGAGGGAAAGACATTGATGACGCAGCTGAAGATGTTTATGCCGAAGAAGCTGCCCTGTGGATTGCCCACAGAGATATTCAGGTACTGGGAGGATTGATGTCCACCAGCCCCATTGTGTTCTGAATGATCCAACCAGTGTGGAGTTTACAACTGATTGCCATCAAGTTCAATTTTGTTCAGTCTCCTTGACATCTCGCTCAATCAAATACTACCATGATATCAGGGCCAGTCACTTTACGCTGTACTCATATCTTCTATCCATTTCAATAGGCCAAGGTATATGTGTGGGGAGTGTTTCCTTCTCTCAGAGTATAGTGACGGTTTGTACCAGACAGTTAGGGAGGCCAAATCACTGAAATGTTTGCGGGGTGCGAATGGATATCAGTGGACTTTTACCCGTCAGAGAGTGGAGGGCTACAAAGAATTGGGCATAAAAGAGAAATTGTGGCCGAGTGAAGATCAGCCCTGACTTACTGAATGGAAGGGCAGGTCTGAGGGGCTACGTAGCCTGGTTTTATTCCAGTATACTCCATAGTCCAGTCACTTTGCGGCCTCTTCCATTTCCTGTGTCACTGATTTCAAGTAACTGAATCAACTGATCCTGTTGCTGTGTAACTGGATACTGGGGCTGCATGATCTGGTTACAGTTTTATAGGCCCGAGGGGTTTATTGGCCTCCTCCTGTAATTGTATATCAGGCTCCAGGGGCTGAAAGGCCTCATTCTGTTCTGGTGTAACTGAAATCCATGTTGTCTAAATCTTGGAGAAAGTGAGCTCTGCAGATGCTGGAGATTAGTGTCGAAACGTGTGGCACTGGAAAAACACGGTGGGTCAGGCAGCATCACAGGAACAGGAGATTCAATGTTTTGGACGTTCCTGATGAAGGACTTATGTCCGAAATATAGATTCTCCTGCCCCTCGAATGCAGCCTGACCTGCTGTGCTTTTCCAACTTCACATGTTTCGACGTCTTATGACCCAAGTCAATCTTCCTGGTCACTTCATCCAATTACATTAAGAAAATTGTCAAGCACAAACTTCCTCGCACAAAGCCATACTTACTATTCCTAATCAAAGCCTGTCTTTATAAATGCATGTACATCTTATCCCTCAGAACCTTCTCAAGTAACTTACCTACCACGGATGTTAAACCTACTGATCTGTAGTTCCAAGGCTATTTTTGTGTGCAGTTCTCCTTGAATAAGGGCATGGCATTTGCTACCCTCCAGTCTTCCGGGACATCCATTCTGGTCAGTGATGATCAACATTATAGTCCACGGTCGCCGAAAATTCTTCTGGAGCCACTTGAGGTGTTCTTCGAGATATCGGGTAAGGACAATGAGATTTATCCACTTTCAAACATTCTAGTACGTCCAAATTTCCTCTACTATGATATGGATTGTCCCTAAGATATCACCACTAACTTCCTCAAGTTCTCAAATCATCAGGTCTTTCTCCACGGTAAATATAGAGTAGAAATATTCGTTGAGGATTTCGCCCATCTCTTATAGTTCCACACATACTTGTCCACATTGGTCCTCGATGGGTCCTATTTTCGCTCCAGTTATTGTTTTTTCTTTTAATATATTTAAGTACCTTTTTGGATTCATCCTAATCTTCTCAGCCAAGGCTCTTTCTTGCCCCTTTTTCACCCGACTGATTTCTTTCTTCAGTGAACTCCTGTATCTCTTATATATGTCCAGGGATTCCCTTGATCCCAGCGGCCTAGAACTGAGCCAAGCCCGAAGTTCGAACATGAACCTGTTGACCAGTTTTGTCCCTCTCCATAACTATATGAAAACTTATAGAACTATGGTTACTGGTCCCAAAGTGCTCCTCTACTATTAATTCAGTCACTTGTCCAGCCCTATTTCCTAAGAAAAGTTCGGGTTTGCCCCTTCCCGAGTAGGGCACTCTATATGCTGCTTGAGGAAAGTTTCCTGACGCATTTGACTGATTCTATCTCATCAGATCGCTTAATGCTCTGGCCGTTCCAGTCTGTATTAGAAAAAATAAAATCCCCTAGCATGATAACCCTATTGCTCCTGCAGGTCCCCCCTCTCTCCCTGCATATTTGTTACTCTCATTCCTGTCGACTCTTTGGGAGCCTATATTACAACCCCAACACCTCACCATTCCATTCCTATTTCTTAACTCCACCCACAAAGCCTCACTGGGTGATCCATCAGTTATTTTATCTCTGATTACTGATGTGTTACTCCCCTTCATCAGAAATGCAACTCCCCCTTCCCTCTTTCCACCATCTCTGTCTCACCTAAAGCACCTGTTCCCTCGCTCATTAAGCTGTCAGTCCTTTCCATCACTTAGCCATATTTCTGTCATGGCTATAATATCCCAGTCCCACCTACATATCCACACCCTGAGTTCATTGGCCTTACCTGTCAACCTTCGTGCATTGAAACAGATGCAATTTAATCCAAAATGCATTACTTTCTCTCTGTCGTTTTCCAGCCTAACCTTACTATTTCTGATTACTGTATCTCCTTCCACTTGCCTCCTGCTCTTGAGGATATGACTACTTGTCAATCTAGTTTAAACCCTTCTTTGTAACCCGAGCAAAAATGGCCGCAAGAGATATTGGAATCCCCTTCAGTGCAAGTCTCTGACGTTAATCTTCCTCTCAGGAGATTATCACTGTCAAGATTTTCTTTTTAAAAAATGATTCTCCTAGCTCTCTATAATTACGCTGCAGGACCTCATCCCTATTTCTACGGATATCATTTGTGCCAACGTGCATAATGATTTCTTCTGCTCACCCTCCCCCTTGAGAATGTTCTGCAGCCACTTGGAGACATTCTGGACCCTAGTACCTGTGAGTTAACGCACCATCTTGGATTCCCATTTGCGACCACAGAATCTTTGATCTGTCCCATTAACAATCGACCATCTTAACTTTAACGCCCCTTCCCGCTGTGCCGAAGAATCAGTGGGAGTACCACCAACCTGGCAACATCGCCCCCAACAATCCAAAATGGTCTACTTGTTTTCGAGGGTAATAGCCACAGGGGATTCATGCAATCCCTGCCTACTCCCTTTGCCATTCCTGGTGGTCGCCGATCTACTCTCTGCCTGAAACATGACAGGAAGCAAGGAACGCCTGTTGGATTAAATTATGTTCATTTAAATACAACAGGACTGACAGGTAAGGCTAATGAATTCAGGACGATGAACGTTGGACTGGAATATTACAGTCATTAAAGAAACATACCTAGGGCGTGTCTATGAATTTGTCAGTATCTCAGATGACATTGAGTGCATCCTAGATTAGATTACCTACAGTGTGTAAACAGACCCTTTGGCCAAACAAGTTCACACCGACCCATCGAAGAGCAGCCCACCCAGAGCCACTCCCCTACACGCAACACTACGGGTAATTAAGCATGACCAATTCACCTAACCTGCACATCTTTGGACTGTGGGAGGAAACCACAGAACCCAGAGGAAACTAATGCAGACACGGGGAGAATGTGCAAACTCCACACAGACAGTTGCCCGAGTCAGGATTTGAACCCTGGTCCCTGGTGCTCTGAGGTAGCTGTGCTAACCCATGACCCACCTTGCCGCCCAGCGTCGCTCCCTAACACAGTCTTCCAGGCACTGAAGCTGGGTGCAGTGCCCACACGTGTAGCCATCAGGGACGGTTGAATTCTCCCTGAGCTACCACATCTCACAAGATGGAGCGTGCAACTTTCCTAAATGCCATCTCGACTGCTGTAATAATAAAGTTAAAAAGACTTTATTTGAGTTTACCTGTACATTTTGCTGAGCAGAGCTGTCCGAAGCCTCTCATGTCAAAGCCTTCCTGCTTACTCTGCTACCAACGGCATGTCTCTCTACCCCTTCACATTTAATTTTGGTCAGGGAAGGAAGGAGACATGACAGTGATGTAGTGTTTAGGTCTTCAGCACTCCTTGACACCTGGCCCCAGGCTACCTGCTCCCCAGTGCAGGTCTGCTCTTGGCCTTGGAGGGTGTCTTGCTGAGGTCTTTCTTCTGGTAGTGGTGATTGTGTCGATGCAAATCCTCACCCTAACAGGCAATCCGTGTTATTGGAGTCCTCTCTTACTTTCTGTTCATTTGTATTGCGTTTATGAATTCCTTGAATCCCTCAATTGCATTCCAAACTGTGTCTCACTCCATAGTTAAAGAAGTTAATGTTCTTGAGAATACAAGGTTATTGGAAAAGAACACCATTAGACATAGGGGCATCAATATGTCGATTTGCTCACTGAGTCTGCATTTCCTTCGATTAGGTTATATTTATTTTGTTAATCCCCCATTCCACTTTCCTGTTTTTTCCCCGTAACACTTGTATAAAAATCTGTCTGTCTCAGCCTTGAAGATATTTAATGATCCAGCCTCAACAGTCTTCCGAATTTTCTACAATTGTTTCCCTCTCACTGATGTGAGACTTGGTGGTTTTTAATCTGGTAATTTACCCACTCCATCTTGCATAAAATTCCAATTCTTCCTCAGCTCCTGTGTCAATTTTCTCAAGGGTCAAACGGTCACTCTTCCTGAATCCAGGAACTGCTTCAACAAACTGAAGACCGATTTGTAGAGTCTGTTTAACATATTCTCTGACTCTGTTAAGAGAATAATTAGAGTATTAGTCTCTAATATTCCCATTCCTTCCCACGTTATCCTCTTCCCCTTAATAAACCAAAAAAAAAGACTGTGGATTCTTGCTAATCTTACCCGCCAAAGTTTTATCAACCCTCCTTCTGCTGTTCCACTGATATTTTAAGTTTAGCCTTCCACTTGCTATATTCTTTTAGGACCTTCATTGACCTGCTCACTTGGTACCAGATTTAATCTTCTCTTTCCCTTTTCATCCTGTTCGGAATTTGTGTCGACATCTGAGGTTCACTGGGTTTGTTTTCCTAAATTTTATCTTCGGTGTAACATGCTGGGCCAACACTGTCATCAATTCAATTTTAAACAAATGATCCCCCAACCCCCGCCCCACCTTGTTCTGCTACAGTTTCACCCAGAAGCAACTGCACTTTGGCCAGATCCTGTCATTGTTTTCCCTAAAATCTGTCCCCCCAGTGCAAAAAGGTCTTATTTTTCTAACATTTTTAGGGTCTATACCTTCGCAAATTCAAAATGTGTGATATCACGGTCACTGGTCCTATAATGCTCTCCCACTTCTGGCTGGAACAGCTGACTGGCTTCGTTCCCCACCGTGAGGCCCAGCACTGCACTGCCCATTGTTGTATCTGAACTGTATTGATATAAGAAGTTCTCTGGAATACATTTCAAAACACCTGCCCCTCCTAAAAAATTATCACTGACCGAATGAATGTTTGGAATTGAAATGCTTGAATGTAACTATCCTATTATTGGTTTACACACGTCAATAACCTGGTCATATACTTGCACCCGTACTTTCCTTTATCTGGGGGTCTATAATATATCCCTAGCAGTGTTTCTGTCATGGTTTTGCTCCTGAGCTCTAACAACCAAGCCTCTTTCGAAGATCCTTTCAAGATATTGTCCCTTCTTACGCCAGTAACTGACTCCATAATTAATAAGGCAACATCACCTCCTCTTTTACCCTCTCTTCAGTCCTGACTCTTGTTCTGGTACCACAGAATATTGAGTTGTTAGCCCCGACCTCCCTTAAACACATCTCTGTAATGGCAAAAATGTCACACTTCCACATGTCACCTCGTTTCCTTGTCATATCTGTCTGTCTGAAAATAACACCAGCATCAAGGTAAAGCACATCCAACCTGGAATATATCACCTGGAATACTCTGCTCCTCGGAGTTCTTCAGTCATTCACTGTTCGTTATCAACCTGTCCAATTCATGAACCAAAACTGTAACTCTGGGACTGAATGAATATTTGTTGAATTTGAAATTCCTTTTTAGTAAATGTGTTCATCAAATGCAACTTTCCAGAACTGAAAAGTCAGCTCCAGATACCACGAGTTTCTGCTGATTAGTTCCCTGCTCAGTGTGCAGAGGGGACAGCCCTCAGTGATGGAGAAAGTGAGGACTGGTGATCAGAGTCGAAAATTGTGGCGCTGGAAAAGCACAGCCAGTCAGGCTGCATCTGAGGAGCAGCAGAGTCAAAGCTTCCCATGTTTTCCATTCCATAATCCACAGGATATTGGGAACCATACTTGCTCAGAAAGGCAGCACTGTACAGAGCCCTGAAATGGAAAGCAGTCAATCAGTTGGTTGGACAGGGAGTAAAAAGTTGTGGTGAAATACAGACTGTTTGAAGTACAAACATAAGGATAGATAAATCCCTCAGCCAGACAGGAAACACTCTTGGTTACTACAGAAAGAGAGGGAAGAGATTTCTGTGCCTTTGTCAATGGTCTTTGTGCCTTCACTCTCCATTGGAGTAGCGTCGGTTGATTGGAGGGTGGCAAATGTAATCCCTTGTTCAGGCAAAGAAAAAGGGATTTTCCTGAGAATGACAGACCTGTCAGTCTTACATCAGTATTGGGCAAACTATTGGAGAGGATTCTGGAAAAACAAGGTTTGATTAGAAATACTCAGCATGGATTTATGAGGGGCAGGTCATACCTCACAGCTCTTATTGGATTATTTGAGGATGGGATTAAACACACTGAAGAAGGTAGAGCAGTGAATGCGGAATGCATGGATTTTAACAAGGTGTTTGATAAACTTCCCCGTGGTCGTTTCATTCAGAATGTAAGGAGGCATGATATACAGGGAGACCTACCTGTCTGGATACGGAATTGGCTAACACATAGAATACATAGAACACATAGGTGGTAAATGGGAAGTATTCAATGTGGAACTAGGTGAGCAGTGATGTTCCGTAAGGAACAGTTCTGGGACCTCTGCTCTTTGTGATTTTAATAAATGACTTGGATGACGAAGTGGTAGGGTAGTTTCGTAAGTTTGATGATGTAACACAGGTTGGTGGACCTGTGGATAGAGTGGAGGGCTGTTGTAGTTTGCAACAGGAACATTGACAGGATGCAGTACCCAGCTGCGTAAGTGGCAGATGGTGTTCAATATGGGAAATGGGATACGATTCATTTTGGAAGGTTGAAGTTGAATGCAGAATACAGGGTTAAAGGCAGGATTCTTACATTGTGGAGGAACGGGGGTGGGGTCATATGCTTCATGGCTGAGCACCCACAAAGTTGCTACCCAGGTTTATAAGGTTGTTTAGGATGTGTTTGATGTGTTCATTAGCCGAGGGATTGAGTTTAACAGCTGCGAGGTTATGCTGCTTCTCTATGGAGTCCTGGTGAGACCACACTTAGAATATTGTGATCAGCTCGGTTGCCTCATTATAGGAAAGATGTGGAAGCTTTGGTGAGATTGCTGAGGAGATTTATCAACATGCTGCCTAGACTGGAGGGCATGTCTACAAAGAAAATTTGAGGGAGCTAGGGTGTTTTCCTCATTGGAACGAAGAAGAATGGAAAGTGACTTGACAGGGATGTTCAAGATGATGAGACACATAGATAGAGTGGATAGCAATTTACTTTCTGCCAGGGTGGAAATGACTCTCGACGGGGTATGATTTTCAGGTCATTGGAGGAAGGTTTAGGGGTGATGTCAGAGGTAGGCTCTTTCACAGAGGGGTGGGTTGTACAATGAACAGCCAGCAGTTGGAGTAATGTCAACTATATTCGGTATATATAATTGGATGGGCACATGAATGATAGTATAATGAAAGGTATGAAGGTTAGTTTGATCTCAGAGTAGGATCAAAGGTCGACAGAAAGTCAAAGACCGAAGGGCCTGTACAGTGCTGCACTGTTCTGTGTTTCCAGTTTCACCAAGCTTGTGGATTGTCATCAATTGTTGAATGTGTGAGGGAGTGATGTGTGGGAGATCAGGAAGCTTTGGAGGGGTGTAAGGCCAATATTTCCAGTTATGGTGTGTATTGTTACAGTCACCTGAAAGCCAGTCTAATATGTGTGGTTACTTAGACCAGACAGAATCCGCCAAGTTCAGTGATTAATTTGATTTTGGATTGCCGTTTGCTGCTGGTTACTTCACATACATTCTACTGTGTGATCCATGTAGTAATCTGTGACAATTCACAGAGATGTACAAATTTATTTTGATGCTGGAGAATGTGAAGGTGTCGTTTATTGGATATGGATTTAGAGGCACAAGGCACTGCAATAGATTGTCAACTTGTTAACGTCTTCACCCGGGGTGCAGGTGCATGGAATCTTGGAGGCAGGTCAGATTTCATCACTATAGGTAACTTGTGTGGTGTGATTCTGGCTCTCCATGTCAACACGTCTGCTCTCTGGGCCAGGCTCTGGCTGAAGATGAATTTTAAAACTTGATTGCTGGTCAGCCATTAGTATTTAACCTGGACAACATGTACCTACACTGAGACCAGTGATAGTCTGTTGACGGGTTCTCCCTCTGCCCAAGGTGGATTCCAAATTATTTGTTTGAAGTAATGTTTGGCTGACTGCCCCGAACCAGGTTAGAAACTCAATGTACAGATTTTAGAAAAGGCAACTGAGTCTCTGTGTATCTCAGGCAGCTGTGAGGTCCAATAACAATATAAATGTTTTCAGATCTATTTGAAGCAATTTTAAGCATAGCTCATTGCAAGGTGGTGAGTTTACTGAGCCGAACGATAGTCGGATGTTTGCTATATTTCATGAATTGGGCAAAAATAAGATGTGAACAATAATCATTCAACTGAACTAGAATCTCTTCAATCAATTCTGTTGATTCTATATTTATGGAACTAAAACATAAACTCCTGTCAAGATTTTCTAAGACAGAAATAAAGTATGTCCATTTTATTTTATCGAAGAAAGAACATAACTCTTGTGGTGATCAGAATTAGATATTCAACGTCAGGATTCAAAGCAATGTTTTGCCAATCCAGTATGTTTAAAGTGGTTGGCTTCTGAATGATTTGATGTTCAGAGTGAGCAAACGATTGAACATACAAATAGAATTAGCGTTCTTATACATTTATATATAAACAATCAGTTTAATTTCTCACTGAAATTTACGATCTTCAGCTATTAGCCAGCAATTTAAAAATTGCAATAATTCACCATGGTCTGTGAACATTAAACTAAATAAATTATTTGTGTTATCAAATTTTAGTGAATAATAATTTGAAAACTTCCAATTTTTAGAATGAATGATGTTTCATATAAAATGTGGAGAATGAAAAAAAAGCAACGAACATAATATTGTATCAGTGACAAGTCAAAGCTTTCCAAAGAGTTTTGTGACAAAACAATGATATACGTGTTTTAGTAAAGGGAATACAACATGTAAAATATTCATGTTCTGAGTAATAATTAGATTCATAATGAAGCTGACCTTGCAATACTTGCATTTTAAATGTTTATGCTGCACCAAATAATCAGATATTTGCGAGCATTTACACAGCGAAATAATTGGATACTGACTTTTATTCACAGCTGACACATGATAGAGTACAAAACTTTAAAGTACAGGAGGAAGTCATTGGCCATTATGTATGCATCAGCTCAAAAAATATCTCCCAAGCATCTCCCATTTGCCAGCCCTCTCTCTGTTTCCTGTTAAATTCATAATTTCCAATTATGTATCCAGTTCTCTTTTGAATCTTCATCAACAACTTTCCCAGCCGGTCAATTCCAATTCATAACAACTCTCTAAATAAAGACGTTTTTCCTTATTTCACTTCTAGCTCTTTTACTGACAACCTTGCAATTAGAATTCCTTCGTGCTATAATGCCTACTAACAAAGTATTCTTTTTCTACTCTGCAACTTTTTTTATACTTTTGAGCACCGCAATAAATTCACGTCTTTGTCTGTTCTGCTGCAGGAACAATAAGCCTTGCAAGAACTTTAACAAACACTAAACGGTAAAACAAGCAGAAAACTAGTCTCCAGGATATATGAACATCAACTAGCTACAAAAGACATGATCCCAATATGAATACCTTACGTACTGATGAGGAAGTACGCCACTTTGACTAGGTCTGCATATCTATCCTAGGACAGGCCAAACAGAGACAAGCACAAGAATTCCTGGAAACATGGCATTCCAAACGGAACTCCATCAACAAACACATCAATTTTGACTCCATCTACCATGCTCTGAGAAAAAGGGCAGGAAATGACATTATGAACACCGGAAATTACATTACCAACTCAAGGAAACTGAAACATTTAAATAGAAGGTGGGAGATAACACCAGCACTTCACTGGAGGCTCACTGACTGAGTACAGTCAATGGAACAAACTAGGAACTGTCATTGGCTATTGCTTCAGAATATATCTGAGTGTTCGTGGCTGCCACCACAGAGAATTATTGAATGAAAATGCGAGCCTGCATCACTAAGTACATAACCAAAGGCTTTTTTTTAATTGTTTGTGAGATTACCTGATCAATCACCCACCTAGGAAATGCATTCCAGACACGTGTTATTAGGGGCAGAAATGCGGCTCAGTGGTTAGCACGCCTGCCTTAGAGCCCTGGAGACCCAGGTTTGATTCCAGCCTCGGGTGACTGGCTGCATGGATTTTGCAAATTCCCCCCATATCCACGTTGGTTTCCTGTAGGTACTCCGATTTCCTCCCACAATCCAAAGATGTGCAGGATAAATGAATACGCCATGCTAAATTGCCCAAAGTGTTCAGAAACTTGTAGGTTAGGTACATTAGTCAGGGGTAAATATAGGAGGAATGTGTTTCGGTGGGTTACTCTTTGGAGGGTCAGTGTGGATGTTTTGGGCCGAAGGGCCTGTTTCCACATATAGGAACTTTATATTCTATATCTGTGCCACCCTCTCAGTTCAATACAGACTCCAGAAATCCCCTCTCAATCCCCTGCCTTTCACTTTAAGCATGTTTCCTTTTGTTTTTGACAGTTAGTGTAAGGGAAACAGATGCTGTCTGTTCATCCTCTCCATACCCTTTATTCTCTTGTACACCTGTACCATGTTCCCTCCTCAACCTTTCCTGCTGCAAAGAAAAAAGGAGCAAGTTTATCCCTCGCTCTTCAAAGTTTGAGTTCTCACTTGCCTTGTTGATTTAGATGTGCATAATCTCACATTTATCAGTGTTAAACTTCATCGGCGATAAATCTGGATATAGAAATCATCCGTTTGTATCATCCTGTAGCCTAATCCTGTCCTCCTCACTGTAAACCACCCAGCTCATCTTTGTATCATCCCCAACATTAGTTATCATTTCACTGCCATCCATCTTCCACATTCTCACCATCATCATTTATGAATATCTCAAACAAACCTTGATTTCCTTCCTGTTCTCCACATGTTATTCACAAAGGAATAATGAAGAATTCTAGTCTCTTGTTGTTCTTATTTTGGGGAATTTGCAAAGTGATGTAGTTAACGCCTATTATGAGGGTGCTGCAAATACCATTTTCTGCACAAAGTTAAATTCACCTTTTACACTCTGTCCCTCAGCATTTCTTATTCATAAAGCTTGTAACTAATTTAGGATAAGCTATGATTTGGCACCTTGCACTGGAACATTAGCCTATTGTGTGGCACTGTCCTTTGTAACAATAGTCAGAACTGAAGAATTTTTTCACCTGCAGGATGGACACAGACTCATTGCTTAAGTCAGCTAACGTGATGAGGATAAATATTCAATTAAATTCTATGTTATGGACAAACTGCAGGAGATCAAATCATATTCTCATGTCTACCTAGAATTGGAAGCAAATGCATACTGTTAAAAATATTCAAAAATGTTGAGACACAACAGCAGGAGAGAAAAGAAAACACATCACCTGCATTTGATGGAGATACAAAATACAGAGTGAATGTACAATCTGTTAAAGAATCAAGTGATAGAAAAAGAAGCGCATCAAATCTTAATTTTCAATGGAATCAGATCCCAATTTTCCTGAACATTGGTGGTTTTCACCCAACCTCACTTTTCCAAAAACAAACTTTTCCCAGTCACTCAAACTTCATTAGCCATTCTTCCTCCCCTTCCGACTCTTTCTTTACACTCCTACTTCCCTTGCACTACACCTTCTGTTGCCACATACTCTTCCACTGATAATATCTCTTCACATCTTTCTTCTGCCACTCCCACTGTAAGTTACACCAGTTCCCTAGTTACTCCCACTTCCACTGGCCATCTCTTACCCATTTTTGCTTTCCAACTGGGGTGATGGGAGCTCCTGGCTTCTGTGCTGCTATTGGTCATCAGTGAATGATGAGATTGAGATGATCAATGCCCAATGTCTAATAGTGTATGTCTGTCATTGTCCAATGCACCATGAATAGGGTGGGTTTTTCCCCCATACAGAGTGGAACTTTTTTTTCTGTCTCTGTGTCACAGCGCTTAACCAAGCAGCCTCATGCCAAATAGGGAACACCTCTCCTCAGAATCAGAAGTCCATGCATCTGTTTGTCCTTAAACGTTGCGAGGACAGTGACCACCTTGTTCAATAAGCCGTTTTCTATCCTTTTTCTCTTTAGTATTTTAACTTATTTTCCAATGTCAGTTGAGATGAGATCAGACTAACTTCCCTTGCCATCAAAGTAGCATTTGATTCATGTAGCATCATTCACCCTCAGCAAACTGTGGTTAATGGAAATCAGAGGAAATTCTGTGCTGGTAATTTCCTCAATGAACAATGACACCTTACCCAGAGCTATTGGGAACGACAAATAAACTCTGCCCTTGCTAGTGCCTTACAAAACCATGGATGGATTTATTTTATTAATAACATCAAGATACATCAGTTTTCACAGTTTGGTCTAAAGTCTCAGAAAAGTAAGACCTTGCTGGTTGAGTGTCACCCCAATGAAATCAGAGCATTAAATAAGGTAACGATTCAGATTACCTTCAATCATTTACTTTCTGAGGACTGATCGTGCGGTGTCGTTGCCACTGAGATCAACATTTTCTCTGTCTAACAGCATCACATCCCATTGGCTCAAGGCTGCACCATTCCCCAATTCTACTTCATTCTCCAGCTCATTCACCATGCTCACCAGATATACGAGGCCCACAAGATGGAATAACTTAGAGATGTCTATGGGCCTCTGGAATCTGCCACACCACCATGCCCTGTGCTCTGAGTCCATCCCCTCCCCCAAGCCACCTCCTGTGGTGTATTCACCATCCTTCCTAACCTTCCACGCTCTAATGCTGAATATTCTGTTCTCGGCAAAGATCTCAGCTTTATCCCTCTGTGCCCCCACTTTAATGAATTTCAGGAACGACATAATGTTGAACTCCTCTACCACCATCTTCTCCTCGGTGTCCATTTCTTTGGACAAGAGTCCACTCCACATCCCATAGAGCCTTCGCCCAGCTCCAACACTCTCCCTCCACCTGGATACATTCCTCTGGCATTTACTTGAACTCAATATGTTCATTGAGAACTTTCCATGTGAGTTTAGTTGTCTTAAATTCTCTGTATTCCCCCTCTCCCTATCCAACCTATCACCCTCTGAACAGACTGTACGCTGTGTGCTTCAATCAACCCTGACTATGTTATTCAGCCTGTGCCGATAAGGGAGGTGCTACTGCAGTCTGGTGGACTCACTTCTACATTTCAGAGGCTGAGTGCCAGCTGTCAGATACCTCCACATGTCACCTGCTGGTCCATATCTCTACCATGGCACATCAGGCTATTTTATTTACTAAATCTGACCACATTTCACCTGGAGATTCCCAGTCACTGGCCCACACCTCCCCCCGCCCCCATCACACCCCCCCAACAGTCCCGAAGCTGATGGCCCTCTGATAGCAGAGTTCGCTTTTATCTCCTCCTGAAAATCCACAAACAGAACTGCCCATGCAGACCCATTGCTTCAGCCTGTTCCTCACAAACAGAGGGAGGTGCATGGATACATATGTGGTCCAAAGTTATACCTGTTTCTTCATGGGGTACGTAGGTCATTCCATTTCCAGTTCTATTCCAGCCCCCATCCATAACTCTTTCTCCAATATGTATATATCATCATCGCTGCTGCTTCTCTTTCTTGTCGAGAATTGGAAAAGTTCGTTGTTTCCAATTTGCACCTCTCCCTCACATTCACCTCTCTACCTCTGACTCCTCCCTTCCTTTAGTCGATATCTCTGCTTCTATTTCTGAGGTTAGACCGGTCACTGATATCCAGTAATAACCGACCAACTCCCACAGCTACCTGGAGTATGCATCCTCACACCCTGTTTCCTGCAAAGGCTCCATTCCATTCTCTCAGTTCCTCCGTCTCCACCACATTGCTTCTGATGATGTCAACTTCAAACTTGTGGCCTCTGATATGTCCACCTTCTTCCTGAACCGAGAACTCCCCAGCACTGTTATTGACAGGGTCCTCAAACAGTTCCGACCCACCTCCTGCACTTCTAACCTCAACCTCTTTCTTCCCTACTGCAACTGCATTAGAGTTCTCTTGTCCTTACCTACCATCCCATCAGCATTCACATGCAGAAGATCATCAGTCTGCATTCCCCCACCTCCAGCGAGATGCCACCACCAGACACATACTTGCCTCCTCTCCCCTTTCCGCCTTCTGAAGTGACCATTTCCTCCAGGACACCCTGGTCCACTCGCTATTCACTGCCCACACCTCGCCCCCCCCCACACACACCACCTCCCCCAGCCCCCACCACAGGTACACTTCACTTTCCTCTGCCAAAGCTGTTACACTTTCCCATTTACCTCCTCCCTCGTCATTATCTAAGGTCCAAACATACCTTCCAGGTGAAGCAGCATCCTACCAACATTTCCCACAATCCGGTCTACTACATTCACTGCTCACATTGTGATCTGCTCTACATTGGGGAAACTAAAGGTAGACTGGGTGACCACTTCACTGAATATCCAAGCTGTACCTCTGCAAAAGACCCTGAGTTTCCAGTTGCCTGCCAGTTTAATACCCCATCCTGTTCCCTGGCCAGTATCTCTGCGTCAGGCTTGCTGCAGTGTTCCAGGACATTTCAACGCAAGCTGGAAGAACAACACCTCATTTTCCGCGGTGAGGTGCAACCATTCAGACTCAAAATAATGGTCAATAATTTTAGGGACTGAACTCCTCGATGCACCCTACCCAGACACCAGGCCTAGTTCTCACGTGGCCTTCCATTACTCACCCACTATTGTTAGCTACTAACAGTTTTCATGAACAGTTATTCAGCTTCTGCTGTATATTAATCAACATTTTCAGGGCTACCATCATTTCTGAGGAAGGGCCACTGAATTAGAAACATCAATTCTGATTTCTCTTCACAGATGCTGCAGACCTTTTGCAGAAACTTCGGTTTTGTTTCAACAATGTCTCACAATGTTTTTGTATCACAATGCAATACGTCATGGATATTTGGAGCTCTGTCAAACATAGGAACATTGTAATTTCTCATTTAATGTCCATAAACTAATGTTCGAGATTCAACTGAGATAGCAACTTTACTTTTATCGTTCAGATCAGTCAATTTGTCACAGTTCAGAAAGAAAAAGAAATCGGTAGAGGGAAACTCAGCAGGTCTGGCACCCTCTGAGAAGGGATACACAGAATTAACATTTGATTTCAATATGACTTTTCAGAACAGTGTCACATCATATTCGATATGTTAACTCTGTTTCTCTCTGCAGACACTTCCTCATCTGTTGCGCTTCTACCATCATTTTCATTTCGTATTTCATGTTTCCGTATCACTACATTTCATGTTTCTTGACAGGGCTACATGCTGAATTTGGTTACATATGGACAATGTAGTCCTTTCCTGTTCCTATTATAGTTGGTGTGACTGGGATACCTGTGCTATGGCCGAAATCTGTTTCTTCTTTAAGATTCAAAGGAAAAAAGAATATTTTTTCTGATGATCCTTTAATCTCAGTAACTCCACTTTGTTTAAAAAGACATTTTAGAGGCAGCTGAAATTTCATGAGATAATAGGAATAGATTATTTATGGTGGAGCACTCTGTGACCATGTTGAGCAAACTTGTCTACCCTGTCTCCAAAGGTTTTGATTACATATCACAGAATTACTTACAGCAAAAATGGGGGGAACTCAACCCATTGTCTCTTCCAGCTTGGAATGACTATCTCTACTGTTAGTCTCCTGTATTGTTCCCATTGCCCTTCACATTTTGTTACGAGTGTCTGCTTTTTTATTGTAAGTATCCTGCCAGATAGGAACAATATGATAAATCTCAAACAAAAAGAAACTCAGAACTTAGAGGGCAAGCTTTGGCAGTATCTGTGAAGAGAAATCAAAGTGAATGTTTCAGGCCCGGTGACCCTACTCGATCTGTATTCCCAATGATTAAATGGTGTGTATATGAAATATAGTTCACTTTATCACATTTAATATTATTATTTTAGTTCACAATGTCATTCAGCATTGCATCACCCAAATGTTGGCTGTTTCCTTGTTATGCATTAGATTTAATTCTGTCTGTCAGAAAGAGGGATGATGACTGGGGAATATCATTGTACTGCCCATGCAGTCTCCACAGGCACTGCTCCCATTCCGCCCTATCTCCCACCCAATATCATGTTCACTCGAACCTGACTCATTAATTCATAAATCTAAATGAATACTTTCATTATAATTATCCCTTTTAGTTTTGGACAGATGCCAAAATGCGTAAAAAAAACGGTTTACATCAAATAAAACTGCATTTAGAAGTCTGTCAATTTATATAAATTAATTACTGAAGCATATTCCCTATGGAAGTTCAAAAGTTGTCTTATTAGAGCAGTGAGAGGAATATTCAGAGAAGTCCACACTTCCTGTCTATGTTCAGGGCGGCTGTGCCCGGTAACAGTCTGTTCGCTGGCGTTTGTTCCCGTGGATGAGAGATCTGCACAGTCACAACATCCTGATTGTGATTGTTTTGGTGGGGGGCGGAGGGTGGGTGGAAGGATTTTTGGAGAGATGGTTACAACATAGTAAACGGACAACAGATCAGAATCATGTAGCCTACGAAAAGAAAATATTCTTATTCTCCCTCACAACTGACTTCACTAGAGCAATTGGTGATGGGAGATGTGACCAATAGCCAGCAATGTCAACATGTAGTCCAGTCCAGATATATTGTGAACTGACTGTGCTGTATTGAAAGCTGGGACTGTTTGCTCTGACCGTGATTGATGTCAGTCTCGGTGCAGTCACTGGAGGGTTTCTCTCTCCCATTTGACAAAATCCTAGCCAGAGAAACAATACCTAACCTACTGAACACACATAACAAAACACAGGAGGCCGAACCTATCAACAAGGACAGCATACTTAAACTACTGGACCTGTGCCTCACCACACACTTTACATTCAACAATCAGATATACGAACAAATCAACGGAACACCCATGGGATCACCAATCTCGGGACTCATAGCAGAGGCAGTTATGCAATGGCTAGAACATACAGCCCTACCACAAATCCAACCCAAACTCTGGATCAGATATGTCGATGACACCTTTGTAATCATCAAAAACACAGAAATAGAATAAACACACCGAATCATCAACGCCACACTCACAGGAATCCGATTCACGAGAGAAGAGGAAAAGGATAGCCAACTCCCATTCCTAGACGTGTTAGTAGAGAGAACACCCAACGGAGAATTCACCACAAGGGTACACAGGAAACCAACACACACAGACCAAGTCCTAGACTATGAAAGTAACCACCGCAACACACACTAATGAAGCTGCATCAGGACACTATTCAAAAGAGCGACAACACACTGCTGTACACCAGAACTGCGAAAAGAGGAAGAGGAAGCCTTTACAAGGTATTCGCCAAAAACGGATACCCACGCAACTTTATCACCAGATGCCTAAGAGATAGACCACGGAACGAGGACATGCCACAATCAAAAGGACTAGCCACACTACCATACGTCAAGAGCGTCTCAGAACTGACAGCCAGACTACTGCGACCCTTAGGACTCATAACGGCACTCAAGCCAACATCCACGCTCAGAAAACAACTTACTAGAACAAAGGACCCAATACCCAGCACAAGCAAAACCAACGTAGTTTACAAAATAACATGCGAGGACTGCACAAAACACTATATAGGACAAACAGGAAGACAGCTAACAATCCGCATCCATGAACATCAGCTAGCCACAAAACGACACGACCAGCTATCCCTAGTAGCCTTACACTCAGACAACCAGCAACATGAATTTGACTGGGGAAACACTACTGTCATAGGGCAAGCCAGACAGAGAACAGCCAGAGAATTCCTAGAAGCACGGCATTCATCCACAAACTCCATCAACAGACACATCGACCTAGACCCCATATACAAACCACTACAACGGACAGCTGAAACTGACACCCGGAAGCGGCAAGAACAAACCACTATAAATACCGGAAGAAACATCAAAGCAGCGCTTCACAGGAGGCTCCAACAAACGCACGGATGACGTCCCCTAGCCAGGGGTCGAAACGTTTGCAGCAAAAACTTCCAGCTCGGCGAACAGAATCTTCTGAAAAGTAGATATACCTTAACATTTGGTCGAACAACTCATTTAGCTCATTGTCTTGAGACAAAAACAAATTCAGCCAAACAGTTTAAATTATACACCAAATGACCCACCTCCAATCAAGTTTGAATGTAATATATTGGTAATCTTAAAAGTCAATGACACAATCCAATAGTTTGGAGGTACAAGACCGTGAAAAATTGAACAGTTGAGAGCAGAGCTGCCAAGCTACCAGTATGCAAAGATTGCCAGAAAAATAGCTCCCTGAAAAGTATATTCATTGATTAGTAACTAGTGAAGCTGAATCCCCCAGAAAAAAAAAAGAGACAGGAATATGGAGAAGAACCGAAAGCTTCCTGGTTTTGAGATAAGAAGTTTTATTTTGTAAATCTTAATTACGAGTCTTATCGGACTCGTATTGTGGAGGGGGAGGGTCAAAGATAGGTTAGAGGAAGAAGTTGTAAATATTCGTTCGATTATTATTCTCTGTAACACTTTAAGACATAAAGTTGTTAATTTTTGCTTTAAATTGTTCTTAGACTATAGAATTATCAGACATTACTGCATTGGATAAATCTTTTCTCTGTTGCTGGTTTTAATTAAGCAGGAGAATTTATCCTGTATTGTAACGCTACAAACCCACAGCAATGTGTTTTACTCTTTACTGTCCTGTGGAACAACTGAACCAGCCACTCAGTTTAAGATTGGCGTAACATGCTGCCCTGCCACTGCTGCATACATCCTATGAGAGAAGAACAAAAGTCAAGATAGATCCCTTCCTCTACCTGTTTCCCGTGTTTGTACATCTCATTTCCATTCACGTAGGTGATCATTACATCTTTTAGGTGTATTCGATCTCATTGAAGTTCGCCCCGAATGTGATGCACATCTCCATAGGCAACACTGATGCTGGCTTTATTGGTGCTGACGTACAGATATAAGGAACTTATAAATTCTATGTCAGTCGTAGTGCATAGAAAAATAATGGTGTTTCATAACACAGGAAGGAAACGGAGATGTCGAAGTGAGAGAAAAGGATTATTGTGATCATCCCTGAGTGTGTTGAGGCAGTATTTCGGGTACTGTGGATAGACTTTCTCTCAAGTCTCACCAGGCTAATCCCTGGGATGATGGCAGCATGAATAGTGAGTGAAGCTCAGTGAGAGAATAAGGTGGTTGCATTGAACATTAAGTGGGATGTACAATCACTTATGATGTTATAAACAGGCACTGTTATGGTGATAAATTCCATGGCTTTTTTCACTCAGGTTGCATGATTCTTGATAGTTTAAGAGCCTCTTAGAACATTCCATCCAATCGCCCCCACTACCTATTTCAATTCAGAGAGAGAGAGAGAGAGAGAGAGAGAGAGAGAGAGAGAGAGGTTCAGGCTTTTGAAAAAAAAGCTCTCCCAACGTTAATATAGTTCAATTGTTGCGTGATCCTGCTATCCATAATCCCGACAGCAGCAGCAGTACCTACATTATAAAAGAGTTAACTCTTCCCAGCAGCTTCTCACCTACATAGAGCACATGGGAGTGACTTCTCGGAGCTAGAAGATGCCTCCTTGAGACTTCACACAATATATTTGGTTTCCCTCCTCACTGGCAGCAAACCATGTTAAGGTAGCACACGTTCTACAAACAATGGAACCATGGAGCCCTCTATCAATGCAATCTCGGTTTCATTGGTTTGTCATAGTAGAGTACCAATGACGCCCTCCTCTTTCTGTATAACTATCTCGTGGGACTGAATAGCCTCCTCCTGGTCTCATGGAACACGTTTAAGGATCTGATTGGGCTCTGCCTGTTCCTCTTTAACAGCTCAATGTACAGACAAGACCCCTTTCTTCCTGTGGAATAGGCAGATTGATTGAATGGGCTGTCCCTCTTCTTGTTCAGTAGCCTCCACGGGCTCAATGGCTTCCACATATCAGTGTGCAACCAGCCTGGGGTTCTGCTCCTCTATTAACTGTGGAAATGTGCAGTGTCTGGCAGCGCTGTTGCATGAATGTTAGCGACACTTTATCAGCACAAACCGGAATGCTGTCCAGGTCTTGCTGCACATGGACACATGATGGTTCAGGAGCTGAGGGGGCAGAGAATGTCTGAATATTGTGTGATCTTCAGTCATCATCCATACTTCAGGTCTTATGATCGGGAAAGACATTGATATAGCAGTTGAAGATGTTTGTGCTGAGGAGGCTAACCTGAGGATCTCCTGCAGAGATATCCAGGAACTGTTAGGAATGTTGGCCACCGACCACAAGCATCTTTCTTTGTGATCTGAAAAACTCAGATAAGTGGGAGGTTACACCTGATTTCCATTCAGCTCAAATAAATGAGTGGTCCTGATGCCATCCTCAGTCAAATACTGACTTGATATCAAAGCCATTCACTGTTTGCTGAGCCCCTGTGTTCACCGCTCGTTCATATCAATTCGCTGACGATGTAGGGAATGTTTTCCTCTCACAGCGGGTAATTAATGTCAGGAATTATCTGGGCTAGAGAGTTATGGGAGCTACATCACTGAAAGTATTTAAGGAGGAGGTAGATGGATTTTTGACCTGTCAGACAGCTAAGGGATGTGAAGAATTGGGCATTAAAAAGGAGTTAATGCCAACAGTAAATCAGCCATGATGGTATACAATGACTAGATCGTCCGAAGTAGCTGATCCGGTTCCTTATGTCCTCATATTATGTAATCACAAAGTTAATGGTTGTAATTTTCCTGAACGTTCTGTTATTGAACGTTGAAATCAGAAAGAGCAAAGCATTTCTGGATGAGATATGGGGTTGTGTTCACAGTGAATTTCGACCAACATTATGACCAACAAATAAAGCACAAGTTGCAGAGAGGAAACACTCTGCAAAGAGACTAGAGGTGTCTTTCGAACCCAGCCTGGATTTCCAAGTAGCATTTTCCAACCCACACTCAACCGTGTGTGTGTGACAGTCTTGAGGAATTGAATGAGATGCTGTGTTACTATGGATCAGGTATTTGGAGCAAGTGGCCTCCAACTACTCCTTGCAGGGGCTGTGAGTGGTTGGATGGAAAATAGGAACATAGGACTGAGCAGCAGGAGTGTGCCATTAGACACGTTGTCACCACTCCACCAAGCACAACGATTATGTGTCATATGATTGTGGTCTCCCCAGCAGTTTTCTCTCTGTATACCATTTTCTACATTCACTTTTCTGTCAAATGTCAACAAATGCAACTTTGAATAAATGTAAACATCCAGGCAGCACAAACTTCTGGGGAGGGAATTTCTACTTGGACAGCCATTTGAAAATTTCTCATTTGTGTTCCAGCCAATGTTGGAGGGTCACTGTTTCCTTTTCCGTCCCACTCCTCCACTGGTTACACCGATCTTAAATGTAACCAGTTTAATGATGTGGCTAATGATACCAGTCTCAGAGTAGGTAATTTTCGAGAAAAAAAATGTAAGACACAGAACGATGTACTCAAATCAAATGGTAAAATGACAGAGTGCCCCAAATGTTATTCTACCTTTGAAGTTGTTCTGTTCAAATAAGCTACTGTTTGTGGGATTTTGTTCTGGAACAATTGGATTTGGCTGAATTCCCTTTGTTTCAGGCATATGAGAGTTTCCAATAAATCCTCACCAGCAATCCATCACAAGTGGCAAAGATAACTCAGGGATTTTATCGACTGACACTTTGCTAAGTGGTGGAACAAAGTAAAAGAAAAGGATCAATCGGCTATTGCTTCTCAGGCAGGGAACAATATTCTCCCTCTCTGCGTTGAAACATACCATAATGTCAACTGAACACCAAACTGGACCATGTGCGATCTCCTGGAAAATTCTCTGGAAAACCTGATTATGGATTATATGCAGGTGTGTCATTGCTCTTGTATACAATTCCATTCAATCACAAAAAATGTCCCCACTTTATAATTTGATGACATGCTTACACGTGTCTGCGTAATTTGTAAGTATTGGTAGGTGTCTTCATAGCATGTGTATTGATATCAATACATCTTTTTTCTTCAAATTTATTCTCTAGCGTTTGTCTCCCTGACGAAAGATAATATGCATCCAACTGTTCCCTTTTCTGAAAGTCATGGTAATTCAATACTATTTCTCAGCTAAGATCGGAACTGATTATCCCCCATATCCAAAGACCGGCATCCCAGGAATGAGAAAAGGGAAACCTCTTTGAAAATTTCAAAAATAATTAATTCCTTTTATTTTAATGTTAGGGTATCAAAACAGCGCACAGTGCATCAGATGTGGTCTCAACAATGCCCTGTACAGATGCAGTAAAACATCCCTGCAACTAAACCTTAACCTTTTGCCAAAAACAGCATCATTCAACTTACCTTCCAAATCACATGCTGCATCTGCAGACTGACTTCACATGATTCATGTCCCAGGAACATAGAAACCGCCTGTATCACAGAGTACTGCAATCTCTCTCCATTTAAATTGTTTACCATTGTTTTATCCTTCATGCCAAAATAGACAATTTACCTTATGTTATTTCTACTGAAGGTTTGCGCACTAAGCTTCCCTGTCTATAATCATATTGCAGACTCAGTATCTCAATTTGAGAAGACCATTTTGGTGTACGAGCTAATTGAGCTCCAAGCCATTCCCTCCCCTTCTTCCAGATCTTTGATGCAGATAATTGATAACCGCACAGTGATCTCTGAGGTACTCCATCAGTTAGAGCTTTGCAGGTTGAAAGTAAACATTTCTCTCTACTCTCTATTTCCTGCTAGTGACATATTCCCTGTTCCTATGTAGCTGTTCAGGCGGCTTGAATGGCCTCGTCCTGGGCTGTGCAATGTACTCAACGATCTGAATTACTTAATTCTATATTCCTGTGTAATTTCTTAGAGGGGCAGAATGGTCTCCTCCTGTCTCATTGTAACGATCCTGTCTGACGGATTGGGGTGGTCCCCTACCAAGTAACAGCATCGAGGGGTGGATTGAAGGAACAATACATGGGTTCGGGGCAGCAGTATATCTCTATAACAGCATCGAGGGTGGATTGAGATAACAACATATTCAGAATGCTCATGGCTGGTCCAATTGTCTCTGATCGTCCCTCTCCTGTCTGTTCCCGATAAACATTGACTCTCCTGTCCAGAAAAGATCAGTCGAGCTCAGCCTAGAATATCCTCAATAACTTCCCTATTTCCTGAGGATGAGCATACCACAGACCGCACGGCACTAAATGCAAAGGGTCATGTTTACTTCATTGTCGGACCCATTATATTAAACCTGTGCTAACCTCGCATCAAATCACCACCTCTTTTCATACTTAATGATATAATAATGATGAATAACGATAAACCATTCTGCCCTCCAAACCTGTCCCACATTCCCACTGACTATTTCCAGTCAAATATGCATCAAATCCAGCCTCTGCTGCAATCTCAGAAAGTGAATACTTGACAGCATAACACCACATGAGCATGAAAAAAAGGAGCAGAATGAGGCCATTCGGCCCATCGAGTCTGATATCACATTCAATAATTTCTTGTATGTACCCCAAACTCATTTTCCTGCCTTCTCCCTAGAATCCTTGTTACCTTGATAAACCAAAAACGTGCCGATTTGTGTCTTAATGACACTAGCGCTTGTGTCTCTGTGTGTATGTATATATAGCTGAAAATGTGTTGCTGGTTAAAGCACAGCAGGTCAGGCAGCATCCAAGGAACAGGAAATTCGACGTTTCGGGCCATAGCCCTTCATCAGGAATGAGGAGAGGTTGCCAGGCAGGCTAAGATGAAAGGTAGGGAGGAGGGACTTGGGGAGGGGCGATGGAGATGTGTTAGGTGGAAGGAGGTCAAGGTGAGGGTGATAGGCCGGAGTGGAATGGGGGCGGAGAGGTCAGGAAGAAGATTGCAGGTTAGGAGGGCGGTGCTGAGTTCAAGAGAATCGACTGAGACAAGGTGGGGGGGAGGGGAAATGAGGAAACTGGAGAAATATGAGTTCATACCTTGTGGTTGTATATATACTGAATGTGTGTGTGTATGTATATATATATATATATATATATAAATGTGTGTGTGTGTGTGTGTGTGTGTGTGTGTCCATGTGCTTGTTTTCTGTGTACTTGTGTGGCTACATCTGTGTACCTGTGTATCAGTCTCTGTGTTTCTATCTGTGCTTGTATCTATTTGTGTGCAACTGTATATGTCTCTGTGTATTGCAATGTGTGTGTATGCATATCTCCTTATATGTGTTTTGCATGTTAGTATGTTCGGGTGTTTGCCAATAAGTCTGTGCATTTCAGTGTCTGCCTCTCTGTGCAGTGAGGTATCTGTTTTTGGTTGGGAGTGAATGGACTGACGTTGGAACTGACAGTGGGTTTAAAGTGAGAACTGAATGTTGCTCTTTACTCAGTTGATGGGAAGTGGATGCTTCAGAAGCTCCACATGAGCCATCTTGTTTCTGTCCGGCTCATGCCAGGTTCCTCTCCACATGGCGGGAGAAGGGGGTGTGAGGGAACAGACATCAGGCGCAGTACCACCCGGCTTGGCCTTTTCTGTCCCATTCCAGACAGGAGAAAGAGAGAGAGAGAGGGAGAGTGGAAATGGGTGACCCTGCTTTTAGTGCTCGTGGATGTGGGGCTGGGGGGAATGGTGAGGTGTCTGGAACGAGTCAGTCGAGAGTGGTAAATCAATTTAGTATTATTAGTGTCGGGGGTATTGCATAGGTGGCAAAGAAAGTGAGGAAGAAAGTTGCTGAATTCAATAGTGAGTTTGGAAATGCCTGAGCCTTATTTTGAAATAGAATGTGAGCTTTGTTCGGGGGTCAGTGCTATAACAGGTATACAGGGAGTGTGAAGGAGCAGGTAAAATATGGTGACCCTTATCCTGACAGCGGAGAAGGTTATTGACGCTTGGCCTCTATCACAGCCTCAAGGTGACCCTTCTGGGGTGTCTTGTCCAGGTCTATCACCAATAACGCCACAGACAATGTCCCTCAGATTCAGTTTAAGGGAAGCTTACAAATAAAAAGGAGAAGCAAACATTGGTGTATTAAATATCGAAACTAAAACTGTTGCAGAAATTCTGAGCGTCATATGCTCTGAAAATTAGACATGCAAATATCATGGATATTGCAGTCTTACTGGATGGTCTCAAGTTGCATTTCAACTGCTTTAACTAAGTGACTGCTGATGCTGTGAAAAATAAATTCCCTAAATGTATATCAGGTGGGTTGAAGAGTATGTATTGAACCAAACTGGAGATCAGGATTTTTTTTCGGATTTGGTGTTGTGTAGTCAGGAGGACTAATCAATGTCCTTGTTCTGATGCAGCTTTGGAGGAGTAGTGACATTAATATATTGTATCTTAGACGGCGTCTGCATACAATATAGAATGTTTGTACATTTTGGTCAAACATGATGGAAGCATGGAGCCGAGAGGGTCAAGTTTGTTCCAGTGAATTGGGAAAATACAAAATAACATTCAGTGGGAGATAAGCAATGGTTGTTAGAGTCATAGAGTCCCATAGGTCCTTCGGCTCAAACTGATCCATTCCGACTAAAATGTCAATTCACACTAACCCCAGTTCCCAGCCATTTCCCCGTATCCTTCTAATCCTTTCCGATCCTGTATTTGTCAAAATGTATTCTAAATGTTGTGAATGTACCAACCTCAACTACTTCTGCTGGTAGCTCATTCCATATGCGTATCATCCTGTGTGTAAAAAAGTTGTTTCTCAGGTTCCCTTTTATTCTTACCCCTCTGACCTTCAACTGATGGCCTCTAGTCCGTGATTGTCCAATCCCGGGAAGTAAAGGCTGAGTGCATTCACTCTATCCATGCCTGTTATGATCTTATATCCTTCAATAAGATCCTCTCCCCAGTCTCATACACGCAAAAGTAAAAAGTCCTTGCTTTTCCAAACTCTCCCTATAACTCAGAGCCTTGAATCTTTGGCAACATCATTGTAAATTTCTTCTGCACTCATTCCAGTTTAATAACATCATTCCTATAGTAAAGTTAACAAAACTGAAAATAACGCTATAAGTATGGCCTCATCAGTGCCCGGTGTTCTGCAGCATAGCTCCCCAAATTCGCTACTTAGTGCCTTGACTGATGAATGCCACACTGCCAAAAGTCTTCTTCCTTGCCCTGTGTACCTCTCAATCAACTTTCAAAGAACCATGCACCTGAATTCCAAGGTCCTCTGCTCCACTACATTCCTTAACATCCAGCCGTTCATTATAAAACCCCGAGATTGATTTGAGTTTCTAAAATGCAAGTACTTACACTGATCTGCATTAAAATCGCCATTTCTCGGCCCATTTCCCCAACTGATCAAGGTACCGCTGTAAGTTCTGAAGTTTCTGATAACCTTTGTCATTCTCCATGTAACCACCTATTTTATTGTCACCTTCAAACTTACAAATCATGCACGTACATTCTCATCTAATTTATAGATGTATGTAATATATAGTGGTGCCAGCATCGCCCCGATGCATTCCACTAGTCCCAGGCCTGCAGCTTGACAAGCATCCTTCCACTATTACTCTTAGCTTCCTACCATCAAGCCATTTTTGTATCCAATCTGGCAGGTCCTCCTCAATTTCATGCGATACAACCTTCCAGAGCAGCGCACCATGTGGAAGCTTATTGAAGGCCTTACTTGAATCCATATAGACTACGCATACCATCCTGACCTCCTCAACGTTGCTGGTCACCTCGTCAAAGAATTCGAACAAATTTGTGAGCTATGGTGTCCGATGCACAAAGTCATGCTGACTTGGATGATAGACTTGGTCAGCAGTAATGTAACAATATCAGCCAGTGCTACCGCAATTCCTTCTCTGTCCTCCCGCAGTATTCCTGAATATGTTTGGTCAGGACCAGGAGATTTATAGAAACAATGCAAAGTCTGAATAATGTGTCTATTTATTTCAGTTATAAACACCAAAGAAAGTGAAAGTGACCCAATGATGTTTAACATAACAAGTTAGAAAACGTATTAATCATAGGAAGTGGCTTCGGAAGAATCTCAGTCATTGTGGAAACCTGAGAATTCTCAGAAATTCACAATCCAGAAACAAGGGCCATGAAATTGATAAGGAAATCAAAAACAGAACATGAATGCTGACAAACAGGAACAAAAGCACTGCATAAATATACAATCTGCATTTCAAAGGAAACAAAGTAAATGCAAGGTCAAATATGGAAATTGGTAATCGGGAGAGGAGAGTTTATTGTGAAAAACACGGAAATGGCCAAGAAAATAACCAGTTACTTTGCATCTGTCTTCACGGAGGAAGATCCACAAAATCACCCAGTAATCCCCAGTGATCATGTAGGGCTTGTGCAACTGAAGACATACAGTCAACTTCTATCAGTAACAAGGTCGTATTTGAGAATGCAACTGGATTGAGCATTGCTACGTCTGACAAACCTGATGGACTTCATATGAAAATGTCAGACATAAATCGGCAATGGAAATATTAATTGCACTGTCGATGACTGTGTTTCATTTCCCTGTGCATTCTGCAGAGGCTAGAAGTCATTGTGGATAAATGGAAGTTAGCAAACGTGGTCCAAGCACTATAGATTAATGCAAGGAATCCAAGCATCTATAAAGGGAAGAAGACATAGTTTTGAGAACTGCTGAACAATTAACTTGACATCTGCAAGTTGGAAGCTGTTGGAATCTATGATACAGCATGCGATATTGGATCTTTAGGAATTAACAGCAACAATGGAGAACATCCATATGTATTTCTGACAGATGTCTAACTCAATGTGCTATTAGTTTTTAGACGCCATCAACCACTCTCTGAGAAAAGGAGCAGGAAATGACTTCGCCACAGGAAATAGCATCACCAACACAATGAAATCCAAACATATAAATAGAAAGCAGGAATTTTAAGGATTGTTTCACATGAGGTCCACTGAAGATGTTACCCAGTAAGATAACGAAACGTCTGGAAATGTAGCGAGCAAACCTACATCCATTGTGTAAAGTATTGCTGACCCAATCTGAGAAAGAATATACTGACCACAAAAAAGCGCAATGGACATTGTCCAGATGAATCCCTCAGATGGCGAGATTGCCTGATGAGGAAACTCGGCCTGTGTTCCTTAGAGTTTGAAAGAATGAGAGGATGGTCACAATGAAACTTGGAAACTTCTCAAAACGTATGCCACGTTGAAAATAAACAGGACATTTCCCTGGCTGTTAGTTCCACATTCAAGGCAAATAATTGCAGTTTAGGGGACAGACCATTTAAGACCGCAAAAATGAGGAAATTCTTCACTTGGTGAGAACTGCCTAAAACCTGCTGGCAGGGCAAGTTTAGGGAGGATCCCCAGATATTCCCCAGACTGGGGTGGACAAACTTAAGGGAGAAAGTGAAGTCTGCAGATGCTGGAGATCAGAGCTGAAAATGTGTTGCTGGAAAAGTGCAGCAGGTCAAGCAGCATCCAAGGAACAGGAAATTCAATGTTTCGGGCATAAGCCCTTCATCAGGACAAACTTAAAAATCACATAACAGCAGGTGATAGTCCAGCACGTTTATTCAGATGCACGAGATTTCAAATGCACAACCACTTAATGAAGAAGCAGCTCTTCGAAGCTAGTGCCTTCGAATAAACCTGTTGGAGTATAACCTGATGTTGTGTCATATTTAACCTGATTATTTGTGGTATTCATAAGTGATGCAGCTGTGAATATAGGCAGGAGAGGCGGGAGTGTGACAACTAAGTTTCTGTTTGATACAAAGATTGGCCGTGTGGTTGGCAGTGAGGAAGAAGGTCTTATGTAACAAGAAGATACAGATGGAATGGTCAGATGGGTGGATCAATTGCAGATGGAATGTAACCCTGATGAATATGAAATTATGCACTTTGGAAGAAGGAACTGGACAGGGGAGAACTCAATGAATGGCAGCACACGAGGAAGCTCAGAGGGTGCTTCTCCACAAATCCCTGAATGTGACTAAACTGGATAATGCACAATTTGAAAAAGCATAGGGAACCGTAGACATAACCTGTATTCATCAAGGCATAGATTATAAGAGCTATGTGGAAGTTTGCTTTTGCCACGATGGAATACTGATTGTAGTTCTGGGAGCCACATTACAGGAAGGATGTGATTGTAGTGGAGAGGGCTCAGAGGAGATTCACCAGGATGTTCCCAGGGATGGAGCATGTCAGCTATGGAGAGAGGCTGGATAAGCTGTTTAGTTTGGAGGAGAGAAGGCTAAATGGGCCGAGATTCAGAAGGATAGGATTACGAGGGACATGGACAGGGTGGATAGATAGCAGCTGTTCCTTTTAGTCCAAGGACCAAGAACAATGGAACACATTTTAAATTGAAGGATATGAGATGTGGAGAGGAATTGAGGATTGTTTTTCACTCAGATGGTGCTGGGGTCAGGAATGCACTTCCAGAGAGAAGAATTGTCATGGCAACTTCACAACCATTAGAAAATACACGGTTGTGAACTTGAAATGCCATAAGATTCACAGCTACGGTCTTGTGTCAGAAAGTGGGCTAATGTAGACCGTGCTCTATTGTTGATGGGACAAAGTTTGTGCTTCTGTGTTTGTATGGCTGTGGAAGGTCAATCATTCAGTAGCTTAAGATAGGAATGGATGGGTTTCTGAAGTGTATAATAACAAGGGGTTTTAAGATTGAACGTGTAATACCTTCTGAAAATATGTCAATGGCAAAATTACAGGAAAAAAGGTGCAGCTTTCTTACAGTCTGATACCAGAGAATTGAGGACAAGGAAAAGGCAGAACTGTGGACCAAATACTTCAGTTATGTCTTCACATAAGAAAACTTCCCATCAAAATTAGTGAACATTAGTCTGTTTAGAAAAAGGGAATAGAATGAAATTAGCAACTGAACAGTTTTAGAGGAAGTATTGGAACTGAAAGTCACGAGCACAGACAAAGTCAACAGAGATTGATCAAATTGGAATCATATTTGAGAAAGTGCCTTTAGCATAATTATGGAGAAGCAATCAATGACATGTGTGCATTTTCAGAAACATTTTGATAAAGCCTATTATGCAAATTCAAATCCTATGGGATTGGCATTAATGGGATTTTAGAATGGGAGAGTTGGCAGGAAGCAGTGAGTAGAAATAAAACAATGTATTTTTTTGAATGGAAGGCTTGGGGGATATAGCAAGGGTTGGGTTTGGGCCCCAGCTATTCCCAATACACATCATTTATTTGATTGAGCGGATTAAAAACAATTTTTCAAGTTTTCAGATGGCTCTAAACAATATCGGATTGTGAGTGCATGAGTAGAATGTCAAAATGCTCCAAGGTGATTGAGACAAGTGGAGTGTCTGGGCAAATACATGGCACATGAGGAGCAATGGGGAGGGGAGTTGTGGGATATGTGATATTGTGACCTTTGATGGGAAAAACAGAACGGGAGCCTATCATTGAAAGGGTATTGATTGAAAAATGTTGATATTTAAAGGAACTTAAGCTGCATTTTTGTTTCTTCTGTACAACCCTCCAAGGTCAGTGTAGGGCAGTGAGATCTGAATCATGAAGTCAATACTGCTTATGGCATTGGCACGCTGACCAGTATACACGGACCCAACAAGTGGGTAGCTGTAACATTGAAAAAGGATCTGGATCTCCCTGTACACCAGTCACAGAAAGCAATATTGCAGGAGCAGAAAGCAGATAGGCAGATAAATCGTGTGTACGCCTTCATTACAGGGGATTTGAATACAGGAGTAAGGGTGTTTTACTGCAGCTATACAGGGCGTTGGTGAGACCTCATCTCGAACACTGTGCAACATTATGTACAGTTTTGGTCTTCTTACCTAATAAAGGACAAACCTGACATTGAGGGAGAGCAGTGAAGGATGACCAGACTGATCGCTGTTGTGGGAGCAGAATCTGGGGCGGCTGGGCCTGAATTCCAAGGGCTTTAGAGAAAATGAATGGAGATATCAGTGAAATATATAAAACTCTGTCTTGAAAAGACAGATTGGAAGCAGGGGTGACAATTCCCCTGGCTGGGACATCAAAACAAGGGACCATAGTATTAGGTACAGACAGACCACTCTGCATTGAGATGAGAATAAATGTCTGCACTCAGAGACTGGTGAACCTGGGGCATTCTCTCCCAGATCAGACTTTGGAAACCAAGGCACTGAATATAAAAATGGATTTCTGGAAACTAAAGGGATAGGAAGAGAGTAGGGTATGTTATGAAGATAGAGGATCAGATTTCATTACAGGTTGCTCTTCAATAACGTGGTAGCTGTGTTCCTGTGCATCACTGTGTTGCAGAAAAAACATGCAATATTAATAATGTGTTCTATGGAGAAAAGAGACTAATGGGCGAACCGCAAAATATCAGTAAAAAACCAAAATTAAAGTTCGTCTAACGCACACACTTGCACAATCTAATTAAACCTTTAAATCATATATGGTAATGAAATAGTGCTGTAAATGCAACGCTTTCACAATACAGCCACTGGCTACATCCCTGTACCTTTCACCAAACTCTTCACCAGAAAGCACGCAGGGCTGACTGACCACATGATGCCAACATGGAATTCAATTTCTACTCAAGATTCTTTCCCAGTTTGAAACAAGTTCCTTCTAATTGGAGAGAATACTTCCCCGTTTCAGGCTCAGGTTCAAGGCTTTGCAGAGCGGATTGCATTCCTGTTTTAGCTGAACATTCAGAGGGTGCATTTTGCAGAGAGGATCCTGAAGCTGGGTTTTGTTGTTGAGCTGGTGCCTGGCAAGGAATCGCGTCACAGTGAGCGGGAGCTCACTTTATAGAAAAAAAAGGTGCACAATTCATGAATCGCATTACAGTCAAATCACGTTTAATAAACCCGTGTTATCAGAGAACTGCTTGTATATTGAATCGAGGAGCAAGATTGATGGACTGAAGGCACTACAACAGTTCTTATTTTATATTTCACAATGTTAAACTTATTAATGGATCTGAACACTGTGTCGGGAAAACTGCATTGAGGAGATTTTCTCAATGAACTACAATGGGGAAGGCTCAATGTGTTGAATGGCCTACTCCTTTCCCGATGTTTCCGTGCAGCCTGTGGGAAAGCTCTGGAAATGTTGTCACAAGCTCTCAGATATTAGGAAGGAGGACGCTGCAGCGTCAACAGGACTGTGATTCCGGTTCCCTTTTCTGATATCGAGGATGGTGCTGGGTATTCTGTCTGGTTTTATCCTTTAAGACCTTGGAGAAGTGTGATACAATTGAGTGTCTTGCTTGGCCGATTCAGGGACCATTGAAGACTTTATCCCATGGCTCTGTGTCTGGAGTTATTTTTAGCCCAGACCAGGAAAACACGGGAAATTCACTTCCTGAAAGTACGTTGTGGAAGGAGATCGATGTTTACAATCAACATTGGATGCAAGGTCACTGTTACCATCACCAGATTCTAGATCATGATATTTTATTAATTTGTTAACTTCCACCAGCTGCCCAGAGCATTATCCTGCATGGGATTAGCAATCCAGTGACATTCCCGCAACAGTACCATGTCCACAAAGGAACCTATCGGAAATCACACTGAGCGAGTTATTTCTGTACTGCTTGACAACTCTGTCAAAATGAATTTCCACCAATGTGATTATCGTGAAGGCACTGAGGGAGTGTTAAATGGTCAGAATGTAATTATTAATCTATTAGGGGACGGGACATAGTTGAGTAATTTTCCACATTACCGGGGAGTTGTCAGAGTTGGAGCTGGAATGGAAAATCTGCCCCAGGGACACGGCTTGTTGTGCAGCACAAGTCTTCAGTACCATTGCGGGAGTGGGGTCAGGGCCCATTGCCTTTGTCATATCTACGTGTCCAACTGTTTCTTCATGTCAAGTGCAGTGAATCGAGTTCATTGAAGAATGGCATCTGTGATTCTGTGTGCATCATGACGAGGGTGAAGTGGATCATCGATTCAATACCTCTGGCTGAGGATGGTGCAGATTCTACATCCTTGTCTTTTTCATTAAAGTGCAGGGCTGTTCCATTACTTAAAATGGGGATATTTGTGGAGACCTTTCCTCTAATAAGTTGTTTTGTAGTACACTGACATTTATGTGTGGATATGGCAGGACTGCAGAGCTTAAATCTGATCTGTTCATCTTGGGATCATTTCGTCCTCTCTATCAAATATTAGTTCTGCTGTGTGGAATGAAACAATTCAAGTGCGGTAGCTTTAATGGTTTGCCATCAGCTTTAGGGACACATGGTCCTGACCTTGGCATGTTCACTCACACACATCATTGAACCATCACTCGGTTTGGTGGTAATTGTAGACTGATGGAATACCCTGGGGAAAATGATACAGATTATGTTTGAATACAGTCCTGTTTCTGTTGCTGCTGTTGTCAACATAATCACGTGATAGCCCAGTTTGAGCTGTAATATCTGCAATTCAATTCTACTGACTGTCCCCCAGTTAACATCGAGACCCATTCACCCTCAGCTGTGAATTCAGTGACATCACCTGGTTTCTGATGCGGTGATAATTCCATTTTCCTACTCTCATTCTGCTGAGGGCCTCTCCTTGGTGTCATGCTTCCAATTTGTTACATTACTCAAACCCTTTAACATATTCATCTGAATCTTCTCCTTTATCTTAATGTCATCTTCTGCGGTTGAATTGAATGTGTTTCTCTCTGGTTTTCTCCTTGACCATGATGAAGAGCTCTCTGGTGTCAGTGATGCCAGCCATATGCAGATTCAGAGCCAATGAATGTGTGCACTTTGCATTATCATTCAGTTCCCAGGGTACGACGCTCCGTGTTGGACAGGGCGTTTGAGAAGCTTTCACAAATTGGAACTTGTTCAAAAATTACTGAAGAAACAAAGCAGGTCTGCGGGCGTCTTTTGTAGTCAATATAGAGTTAATCTTTTGGGTCCAGTGACTCTTTTACGAAGCTCTCAGTTTCTCCAGCTATTTTTGTGTTTTTAGTTCCAGTATCCTTAGCTATTTCTTCAATTGAAAATTTGTGGTGTGCCTATTCGTTTCTGGAGAAACCCAGCAGGTCTGGCAGCATCTGCAGAGACAGAGAAACAGAGTTAGCCTTACAAGTCCGTGTGACTTGTTCAGAACTAAAAAAGATTGAAAACTGAGCTTTTTAATCCCTTGCCGGAGTTGGGGGATGCATGACTTGGAAAAGAGGGCATGGCATAAGATAAACGGGCTATTAGCAGTTGGGAACCAGAAGATGATGAAAAATGTGTTTAAATTAAGATGCGACTGGGGGAAAGCGGTTGTCTCTAACTGGGTGTAAAATAAAGAAAACGCAACCACACAAGGTCACAGAAAGAACAGGAGAGGGAATGTTGACCATGTGGTATTATATAGATCTAGCAAGAGATAGGTTTTCACTCAATAGATCATCACCTCCTTCGCACTGAGGAATCCAGGTGCTTGACCTCTTATTGGCACGAGTAAGAGTTTCATGCTGCCTTAGTTTTGTAACGTAGAGCAAAACTGACAGTATGAACTTTGGGCTGCTTTCTTTACCTGTCATCTTTAAAATTCTTTCAAATTTGAAGTGCTTATTGTTAAACATTTTATCTTGAAGTTAGTATCAGAAGGAGTGTAGGAGGTTGAGGGGTGACATTCTCGAAGTTTATAATGTCATGGGAGGCATGGATAGGGTGAATAGGCAAGGTCTTTTCTGCAGGATCAGGGAGGTCAAACATAGGTGCAAAGCTTTAAAGTAAAAGAGGGAAAACTTGAAAGGGACAAAGGGGCAACTTTATTTACACAGAGGATGATGCAAGTATGGAATGAGCTGCCAGAGGAACAGTCGTAGATGGAAGTACAGCTACAATATTTCAAAGACATTTGGACAAACATATGAATGGGAAACGTTTAGAGGCATTTGGGCCAAGTGCAGGCAAATGAGACTAGTTTAGTTTAGAAAACCTGGCCAGCATGGACAAATTGGACCAAATGGTCTGTTTGTGCACAATATGACTGTATGAATCTAGAAAGCGTGGAAGATGTATGAAAAGATATGATGTAATAGATTTGCAAGAATTTTAAAAGCAAGCATCACGAGCTTTTCCGTCTGTATAAAGAAAAGCTTAAAAATGTGTATGTGAGCTGAGGCAGACGTGCAGTCAGGAAAGTACATTGAGGCCATGTGGAGGGCCACTAGGGAACTGGCCACAGGGAACAGGCAGATAAATTACACCAGTAATTTAAATCGTTCCTCATGGGGAAAGTTCAGTAAGCATTTTAATGGTATAAACAAAATGGTAATAGGACGGAATTTCTTGGACTGTTTGTAACAAAAGTAGCAAGGTTTTAGACTAACAGATAAGAATAAGGATAGCAGGTCAGCAGTTAATTTTAAAAGAAGTGATCGCAGAGTGACTAGCGGCACTGTGTCAAATATTCCATAACACTCTGGATTACAGGACTGTTCCAGCGAAACTGGAGAGCCTCCAATGTGGTGCCTGTCTTCAAGAAAGGAATGAGACAGAAAGCAGGAACCATTTTGCCTAACCATTATTGCTGGGAATCTTCCAGAGCCTGTTAGTAAGGAAGGAATTGCAGAGCAGTTGGAATAGTTGGCATGGTTTTGTGAAAGGGAAACTACTTTTATTCTGTAAAATCATACTTTTTTTTCTCGAGATCCCTGAGAATGTCAAGATTAGAGTCATGCTGAAAAAGCACAACAGGTCAGGCAGCATTCAAGGAGCAGGAAAGTCAATGTTTCGGGCAACAGCCCTTCATCAGGAACTCCTGAGAATGTGACAAACAGCCTTGATAAAGGGAACTGGTCAACATGAGGCTTTCCAGAGATTTTCCACAAGGTATCACAAAATAAATGTTCTGACACAAAACAGAGGCTTTTAGTTTGATGGAATGACGGTGGGTTAACACATAGAAATCGGAGAGTCAGGATTAATGGATCTTCATGAGAAAGGTGTATCTACTGGATTACCACAAATATCAGGCCGATGGCATCAGTTATTTACAATCTGCACTGATAGCCTGACGGCGGGAGCTGAGTTCAATATACATCTGAGTTTGTCGATGACACTGAGAAGCAAAATTCAGGCTGTTATTTAATGGGGAGGACTCCCAGAAAAGGAGCAGTACAAAGGGATTGGAGTGTTCCTGTGCATGAAACGTAGCGTCAGCATGCTGATGTTGCAAGTAACTAGGTTGGTTCATGAGGCGGGTTTCTGGCATGAAAGGTTTGATTTGTTGAGTGCATCGAAAATGTTGTGGCGATTATTCATTGCGGTTGAAATGCATAAGGGTGATAATACTGAAATGTACAAGATACAGAGGGGGCTTGACAAGATAAATGCTGAGAAGGTATTTCCTCTGAGCCTCGAATTCAAGGAGATAGAAACCGACTAGAATTTCAATCTTCTCCCAGAAGTTAGTGAATGTCTGAAATTCCATATTCCAAAAGAGTTGTGGAGGGATACAACGAATTGCGTGGGAAAGCGGAGTTCAGACCTGGAGCCGATCAGCCATGTTCTTATAAATTGAGCGATCAGGCTTGAGGGGCAGAATGGCCGACTCCTGTTCCTTTTACTTGCATTCCTATGTTATGCTTTTGGAAAGTAACGGGTTATTTTTCCTGGAAATCGTATTGTACAATGTTGCATTCAGGGAGAGCAGAAGATTAGTTAGAATTAACCCTTGATGGGGTATGGTGGCTGTGTTTACTGTGAATCTGGGTCTGGAACATGACTCACATATGGAGCAGAAGTTAGAGAGAGAGGAAGCCTGGAAAGAAGTATTGAGGTTGGTGGTCACTTTCTGACCCAGCCTGGATTTTCTAAGTACATTTCTGAAACTGCACCTAACCATTGGAGTGGTCTCGATCTGCCCCCGTGCAGCAGGTCCCAAGGGCTGAATGGAACATCAGAACACAGGGCTGAGGGATACAAGTGGGCCATTCGGCCTTTTGACACTATTCCACACGTAAATAAGGTCGTGCCTCATCTCATTGTGTTCCCAGCTGCACTTTTCCCTCCATGCACCATTATGCCTGATTCATATGTCTATAAACAATCAGACGAGGCCAGCCTTGCTTTAATATAAAGATTCAACCATCCCAAACTTCTGAGAAAGAGAATTCCCACTTTAATAAAATCCAACTTTGAGAAATTCACCTCAATCCGGTTCTGACTGAAGTTGGAGGGTGTCAACAGTTTCCTTTTCTAGTCCCACTCCTCCATTGCTCATAACATATTTTAAATGTAACCGATTATAACCGATGATATGACCGATTATAAAGGTTTCAGACTGGGCCTGATTCAGTGACAGGAACAAGTCAGGCAGATTTCTTTCATCAGCCGCAGGTAACTAATAGGGCTAATGGAGCAGTATGGTGGATTTGTGGTTAGCACTGCTACCTCATATCAGTAAAGATCTGAGGTCAATTCCAACCTCGTCCGACCCTCTATGTGGAGTTTGAACATTCTTCCCGTGTCCCGGTGGGTTTCTTCCCAGTTCTCCAGTTTCCTCTCATATTCCATAGATGTGCAGCTCAGAGTGATTGGTCATGCTAAATTGCTCAGAGTGACCAGGAATGTGTTGGTTAAGTGGGTTAGTCATGGGAAATGCAGGGTTACATGGATAGGGTAGGGAGACAGGTTTGGGAGTGATACTCTTCGCTGGATTTGTGTGGACTCGATGGGCAGAATACCCTGGTTCCACACTCTAGATGTTCTATGACAATGACTTCAAGTTTGGACTATGCAAGCACCCAGTGGGTATCTAGTTGATCCATTCACCTCAAGGCATTGTATATTTCAATAAGATCAGTTCTCATACCAAGGGTAACCTGTTAAAGTCTCCATGTTGTCAGCCCTTCATCCACCGAATAAGTGAAGGGAAGCACCTCTGAACTGCTTCCAATATTATCATATTCTTTCTCAGATAAGGATACAAAAATAAAACTAATCTCACACATCGATGAGTCGGTTCATGTTCATTTTTTCAGGGTGTAGTGAGTCTTTGGAACACTCTTCCCTGCAGACCATTCGAGGCAGATATTGAATATTTTGAGGCAGGTTCACGAATCACAAAGGAGTCAAGGATTATCGAGGAGTGGGCAGCAATGTGCCATGTGGGAAAAATGTAGACAGTGGTACTGAATGACACGGCTCCAGAATATCCAGGAATTAAACGAAATGATAACATCGATAAAATTTTAAGGGGTAGACAAGATGGCAGAGATCTGAAAGGTCTGCTTTGCTGGGCTCTGAATCACAGTGGTAATCTAACCGACCTCACCACAGTCATTTACTTAATTTTCATCACGAAATGAGCTACAGAATCCTTACTAATTCCGTTTTGTCAAGTGGAAATGACAAAACACGGGAAAGGATCGAGTAAGTCCCAACATGCAGGGCAATGTCAGAAGCATAGAGCATACCTGAGGCTGTAGCTGCAACCCACTCTGCTCGTTCCATGGACTCAGTTATCTCACCAGGCCTTGGTCACTGAGTTCATCAAGTTACATGAAATGATTGAAGCCATGATTGATGAACAGTTCAGCAGTCGGCTAGAACCGCTCTCAGCTGTGCTCCAAAAACATGATAAGCAACTTGAAAACCTTGGAAACAGAACGGATGAGGTCGAGCGCCAAACTGCAGGGGCAGAGTCTGTGATCGATTCCTCTAAGGAGCGGATCCTCGCCCTTAGAAAACATATCCGTACCTTAACTGAACAAGGTGACGACCTCGAGAACTGGGAAGAATGAAGAATGTTCATATCATCGGTCTGCTGGAGACATAAGGTGTTCAGCCAGTGATTTTGTTTTTCGAGAACTGGCTGCCGTGATTCATTCACTTCGAAGCTGAAGAGGGACGGGTGAAGAGTGAGACAATTCATCGGGTTACGGCGCGCAGGTCAGACTCAGACTAACGCCCTC
Source organism: Hemiscyllium ocellatum (assembly GCF_020745735.1). NCBI lineage: Eukaryota > Metazoa > Chordata > Chondrichthyes > Orectolobiformes > Hemiscylliidae > Hemiscyllium > Hemiscyllium ocellatum. Next base: position 56,971,213 of record NC_083428.1, on the reverse strand, counting down.
ACCCTGTCCTTGTCCGATTACGTCGTTGCAGGGCATTCAAAGACTTATGGAAGCTTCCAGAATACAGAGAAAAGATCCGACAAGGGCTCCAAGATTATGTTCTTCCAGGTCTTTTCAGCGGCAGTGATTCAGAAAAGAAAATCTTTTGATGATATCAAGAGAAGACTAAGGGAACTTGAGATTCAGTATTCCTTAATGAACCCAGCGGTGCTCCATATCCTTTCAATAGATCCACGCACTGGTTAATCTTTCAGTAGATACATTGACTCTCCAGAGAACGCAAAAACTTTGTGGACACTATAAAGCAGGCTGGATGCTTTAATGGATATCGATAATCATGCTTCTCTCGTTTCAAAGGAAGTTTGTTGAATCTTTCTGGTATTAAGTAGTATTAAATTATAGTCGGGGATGGGTAGAGTACACACTTTTAACTTCACTAATATTACTACTCGTTTTTCTCTTGCTTTGTTTGTGTGTCAGATTCAGCTAAAGCTGGAGGGAGTTATGAAGGTGATCTTGATGACTGACTGCCTACCTAAGGGCAGCTCAATCCCGATGTTTGTGATTAATTGCCCTGGATGCAGTATTGATAATGGGGCATAAGGTAAAGGCAAATGTCCCCAGTGGGCGGCGGGTAAATGCCCCTCCTGAGTGCCATTGGCACTTTGTATCTTTTTTTGTTATCTTTGTATGTATTTAGTTGTGGAACGTTTTGAGAGCTTGTTAGTTTTAGTAGCTTTAGTTAGTATGTTGTTTTAGTCTCTATGAGTGTTTTTTCATTGATGCTCAGCGATTTGTAATTTGAGTTCTTCCTCTCTGTAGTTCAAATGTTGTTCCAATGTGTTGTGGTTAATGTCATGCTTAAATGGTGTATCTGGAGCATTAAGGGTAGCTAGTTAAGAGGAAAAGGGTACTTTCTAGCTTTAAAACTGAGAGGGTGGATATTGTCCTATTGCAGGAGTTGCATCTTGATGACAAGGAACATTTCACTTTACAGCAGGGTGGGTTTGATGGGGTTTATTTCTCGTCTTTTGATACTGGGAGTAGGGTGAAGCCATACTGGTGAGGAAGAACCTTCCATTTAAATCATTATGTTGTATTCTCAATAGATATACCTCAAAGATATATGGGGATGAAAACTGAATTTTGAATGTTTATTGCCCCCTGGCGCACAGCCTTAAATTCCTGATAGATGCATTTTCCAAATTAAGTAATCTTTCTTCGCAGCACATTATTGGAGGCGGGGATTTTAATTGTCATTTGCACCGATGGTGGACAGAATGGCCAAAAGCACCCAGTACCATCTTAACAATCTAAGCAATTTTTGTGTGAAACTGTGGCTGGAGGATGTTTGGAGGCAGATCCTGTTCATGTATAGGGATTTTACTTTCTTCTTTAACCCGCAGAAAGGCCACACTAGGGTTGATCTCTTCCTCATCTTGCGGCAATCTTCGATTCGTGGTGTTCTGTACAATTGGGAATATTGCCATTTCTGACCATGCAACAGTATACTTATTGGTTAAGGTTAAGGGCAATATACCAGGTTCGAGACACGGGAGAAAGGATCCCTTTATTCTTCAGGATAGTAAGTTCATTGAGTATTTCTGTAATGAATTCAGATCTTTCTTACTCATTAATTCAGATTCAACCAGTAACCCATCCATTCTGTGGAAAATTGCTCAGGCTTATGCCAAAGGAATAATTATTTCTTAGGATGCGGCAGAGGTTGGAGCAGGAACGCTTGCTCCAGGCACAGTTGAAGGGAACCGAGAGGCCACACTGTGATAAACGCTCCGTGGCTAGGCTGCAGAGGATCACAACGCATTGGTCTACAGTGAATTCTACGCTCACACAGACAGCCAAAAAGGAACGTACTTCTGCAAAATAAAGGCTGTTTGAGCATGGTGATAAGCCCGTGCAAGCATTTAGCCTATCAGCCACAAAGCCATTACCTCAATTAGGGAAGTTACTGGAACCCTTAGCTGCAATCCGATAAAGGTTAAAGCAGCAGTTAAGTCGGATTTTACTCCAACTTATATCGGACTGATCATTATGAGGATTAAAATGGAGTCTTTCTTCAAGAACTTGGATCTTCCAGGGGTTACCCCAAATGAGTGTCTTTCCTTAATCACTATTGCCAGTGCTGGAGAGTATAAAGCAGCTTCAGGGCGGAAAGGCGCCAGGTCCTGACGGATTTCCAAGTGACCTTTATGAGGAATTTATAAACATATTGTCAGGGCCGATGCTTATCATATCAGTCACTCACACGGTCACGACTGACTCCCACCATCCTTAAGAGAAGTTCATGTCTCTCTTATTCTTAAGAAAACGAAGACACTGAAAGATTGTGCTTCTTAGAGGCCCAACTCATTTTTAAATGTTGACTTCAAAATCCTGTCTGACACCCTGACATTATGGCTGGAAAATGAGGATCTTTCCATTGTCAAACTGGACCACATCAGCTTATAAAGAGCTGCAGATACATCAGCAATATTAGAACATTACTCAATATGGTCCAAGAGTGTCCAGAACAAACTATATAGGTATTAGTGATCCCTTTAGACACAGAGAAGGCAGTTGATTGGGTTGAGTGGCTGTATGTCTTCTATGTATAAGAATGGTTTGGTCGAGGCAAAGTTTTTATCAAGTGGGTGAGGATCCTTGAAGGCGATCCTCTGTCCACGTTTCTCACCAACGTTTTGAGATCCTGTAACATTAATATTCCAAGAGGCAGTCCAAGGTAGACCACTTTGCCCAGTGTTGTTTACGTTGGTCATTGAGCCACTGGTAAAGGCCATCTGCAGGGACCCCAACATATCTGCACCAGAAGTGGGAGAGAAGTCACCTTAATACCATGAATGTTACAAAGTCGGAGGTCATGTCTATGGGCGATGTTGGGGAAATACCTAAAGTCGATGGAGAAACCTGGTTTCTTTTTTCAATGATCCCAGAGGTATGGGGATATTCTCTATTTAGGTATATTCATTAATCCTATCTTTGAATTTATATTTAAGTGGAATTTGTCCATTTGTGTGACCAACTTAAACAAGACTTTCGAAGATGGGAGGCACTTCCAATATCCTGGCTAGGTCGGATAGCTCTTATTAAAATGAATTAATTCCCTCCCTTGTTTGCTATACCCCGTGTTAATGCTTTATTTGCTGTTTTCCGGCCAGACATTTAGTAGCCGTAATGGATAATTTAGCTCTTTCATTTGTCAGCATAAGATACCCCTTATCAAGTTAACCAAATTACAAAAGATCCCACAGTTTGCGGGGAATAGATCTTACAAATATTAAAAGCTATCAAATAAGCTCTTCCTTACCCGATGTTAGTGAGGCCTCGGCGTCAATATGGTTAGATATTGAAGCTTCTCAAGCCAAGCGTTCCCTGATTAGTCTGCTATTCATAGACAAAATAAGGACATTTATGGAGTATTGACATTTCCCAATGAGTATCAATAATTTTAAAACATTGAGGGCAATGTGCCCGATTGAGGGCAATATAGCCAAACCTCATTTCTTATCCCAAAACGCGTTATACCGTGTTCCCGATGGGGGATACTGGATTCCATGTTTAAACTATGTGCAACTCGTCGGTGTATCTTGCTTTGATGATTTATATGAGGGAGAAGCAAGGATGACCTTTGATCAAATAAGTCATAACTATAGACTACCGAGCAGAGATGTCTTCTGTTTTCTTTTTATCAGATCAGAAATGTTATTCAAAATTTGATTGAAGATTTGTGTCTCGGGTATCCGTTGTCGTGGTTCTGCTCGCCGAGCTGGAAGTTTTTGCTGCAAACGTTTCGTTCCCTGGCTAGGGAACATCATCAGTGCGGTTGGAGCCTCGTGTGAAGCGCTGCTTTGATGTTTCTTCCGGTATTTATATCGGTTTGTTCTTGCCGCTTCCGGGTGTCAGTTTCAGCTGCAGTGATTTGTATGTGGGGTCCAGGTCGATGTGTCTGTTGATGGATGTTCTTGCCGTTTCCGGGTGTCAGTTTCAGCTGTAGTGGTTTGTATATGTTGTCCAGGTCAATGTGTCTGTTGATGGAGTTTGTGGATGAATGCCATGCCTCTAGGAATTCTCTGGCTGTTCTCTGTCTGGCTTGTCCTATGATAGTGGTGTTTTCCCAGTCAAATTCATGTTGCTGGTTGTCTGAGTAGACCACGGAACGAGGACATGCCACAACCAAAAGGACTAGCCACTCTACCATACGTCAGGAGAATCTCAGAACTGACAGCCAGACTACTGCGACCCTTAGGACTCATAACAGCACACAAGCCAACATCCACGCTCAGACAACAACTCACTAGAACAAAGGACCCAATACCCAGCATGAGCCAAACTAACGTAGTTTACAAAATACCATGCAAGGACTGCACAAAACACTATATAGGACAAACAGGAAGACAGCTAACAATCCGCATCCATGAACATCAGCTAGCCACAAAACGACATGACCAGCTATCCCTAGTAGCCATACACTCAGACAACCAGCAACATGAATTTGACTGGGAAAACACCACTCTCATAGGACAAGCCAGACAGAGAACAGCCAGAGAATTCCTAGAGGCATGGCATTCATCCACAAACTCCATCAACAGACACATTGACCTGGACAACATATACAAACCACTACAGCTGAAACTGACACCCGGAAACGGCAAGAACATCCATCAACAGACACATCGACCTGGACCCCACATACAAATCACTGCAGCTGAAACTGACACCCGGAAGCGGCAAGAACAAACCGATATAAATACCGGAAGAAACATCAAAGCAGCGCTTCACACGAGGCTCCAACCGCACTGATGATGTTCCCTAGCCAGGGAACGAAACGTTTGCAGCAAAGACTTCCAGCTCGGCGAGCAGAACCACAACAATGTTATTCAAAAAAGAACCACGCTTTTACCAGACCCGTACAGATCTGATGCACAGAAGAGAGTACTTAGTGCTAAGAACACCCTCTCTGTCAGTGTCCTTCATCATTTGTTGGAGAGTGGCCACTCAGACAAGACTTTGTGCCTTTCTGAGGTCTGCAAAGAGATTTGGGCGTTCAGATCTCTTTGGACACAGGGGAGGATATTTATGAAAATGCAAGAAGGATTTCGATCTGTAAGAATGCTCTTGCCATGTAGTTGAAGATTCTTCATAAAGTCGATCTGGCCCCAGATCCTCTCTTAAAATTCAAAATGCGAGTATGTCTCAAATACAGAATGACTATGGACACTCTTACACATTGCTTGTTGACTTTGCACCAGCGCTATACAAGTGGTGTGTTATGCAGAGGATCTTAGAGACCGAATTTAAGATGGATCTGGTTTCCCTTTTCGTGTGCCTGCCGAGTGTACCTTACTCCGTCGTGCATAGGAAAAAAATTACTTCAATACCCTCACTCTCTGTGTTCAGATAAAACATTTTGTTGCGTTTGGTGCCTGAAAACCCCTGGGTCTGTTGTATTTTCGCAAGCTCGTCATGGAGCATAGGACTTTGGACGTTTTTAAAGGTATGGTGCAACAGAAAATAGAGGATTCTTATAAGACATGGCAGCCCTTTTTGAATTACCAAGATAAAGGCTGATCTGCCACTCTAATAAGGGCATGTATATAGGTATGACGATCTTGAACTAATGATTCTAATGTCCAGACACGAAGAATTACGGGCAAATGGACGTGTATTAATTCATGCTCGTGTCGGTTGAGAACCAAAGTTTTGTCACACTGAGTTGCATTATTCATTTGTTTTTATTTTTGTTTTTCTTCTGCCCGTTTATTTATCTTTTTGTTCTGTATATGCATGCACATGGGTGTAATTTTGTTCAATTTGCATTGTTTTTGAGTTGGGTACTTTTTGGTTCATTGTAGCATTAAGACGATTTTCTCTCAATACCAATATTTTTGAAAACAATTAACATGTTATCCTGGGTAGAATAGAGTCCTAAAGGACCACTTTCTAATTGGTGAGACCACAAATTGTGGTTTATCCTCAGGGTCATTACATCTCTGGTGACAGGCTAAGGTTGGGAGGACTTTCCCTTCATGGGAACTTCCGTCTGTTTGGGGAATTGAACCTGCGCTGTTAGACTTTCTCTGCATCACAAGCCAGCCATCCAGCCAACAGAGTGGGAGATTGCGTAACTGCTATAGACAGAAATAGCCAAACTCAAAGTAAGATATAAACTTTTATAAGAAGGTAAAAGGTACAATTCAGATGACAGTCAAGATAATGGCTGAGGATAAAAAGCCTCGGGAAATTGTATTTTATAAGGAGACAGGTGATTAGGTGCTTTCTTTGGTTGAATATAATAATGTGACACAAGCGAAATAACCAGAATTACTAATTGTGATTAGATATCGATAACCGTAAATTAAGAGTATATTTTGATTGGTCTGTGTGAAGCATGGTAAGCATCGCCTGAAGGTAAAAAGCTGATGGAACACATTTTTGAAGGGTCCATCCCCATGGGAAATGCCTCCCGATCACATGCTTGAAGAAACTGGTGGCAAAAATTGCCTGGGTGTCGTCTAGTCAGTGACAGGAAACCAGGGATGCTGAATGATTGAACGTTCGTGGAACGTGAAGCTCAGGAGATAGTCAGATCGCCACCGATCTTATTAAATGGTACAGCATATTTGAAGGGCTGAATGGCCTCATTACGGATTTTAATTGCAAGTGATTATAAAAATAAACACTCTGTTCCTCAATGTTTTACTCAAAGAGACACTGCCATTTTCCTGAAACTGGGAATTATTTGGAATATTATCTGTAACATGCCATAGTCAGCATTCTCCAGAGCATTCTGCAATCTGTGTGGGGTGTTACAAAGATAAGCAGCAGAGGGGGAGAGAGAGTGGGTGGGGATAGGTCCTGCATGCAGGAGTGAGAGTAATGGAACATGAGCCTTGTTGGGGATCGGTGCTATAACAGATTTACAATAAGTGTGAGGGAGCAGAGAGAATAGAGTGACCCTTATGCTGACAAAGTGGGGAAGGTTATTGATGCTTGTCGTGTGTTACTGAACATTCTTCAAGACCGCAGATACTGCACTGAGCTCGGTAGTGAGCTCAGACCAGACTCGGTGAGTCTGGTGGTGTGGCCCACTCTGGGAAGATACGTACTAACTCATCCACCAGGACATCTGTGACTCTGTTGACAACCCGTGGTGTAATTGGCCTTAATCTGCCATGTTCTGGGTAAATTGTACACGGCAACTCCAAACTGAGGAACGCTCAATCGTATGTCCATTGTCCTTTTAAAGATGGCACCAGTGCCAGAGATCATGGAATATCCAGGGGCATACGAGCGATGGTGGGTACCTCCAGCCAAGACGGGTGGGAAAATCGGGCTGGCATTGAATGGAAGGGATGCCATGGGGGAGCGTGGGTAGTTCATGTGGTGAGTTCTATAAGATAGCACAAGGAAATTAGCTCAGCCTCGTGCAGACAATCCATCTGCCACACTCAATGAAAATCACACAAAGATGAATTATTGTTGGATTCAGCCCAATGAGTTGAAGTCTCTGCTGACACCACTCCCAGATACAAAGCTGCAGAACAAATCCTCATCCAAAACTCTCCATCATCTGAACTCATACCTTTTCCTGGTAATACTGGTATATTTTGCCAAATGGTATTGAAACGTCTATTTCAGCATTCTGAAACCTGTGATCACATCCTTCCATGACATTGTTTCTCAATCTCACCTTCTTGGTCTAAACTCAAAACCACTTTCCTTTGCAGTCATGCACAGAGACAGGCCATTCAGCCAAATCTGGTCCATACCAAGCAAAATGCCCGTCCACATTAACCCCATTTCCCTGCATTTGGCACATAAACTTCTCTGCCTTTCCAATCCATATATTGATCGAACAAAGTGCAGTGAGGTTTTGTGACATCCAGAAAGGCTTCAGGAAATATCTCGCTGAATCAACCATTCATCTCACCCCAGCAATCAGATTTCACAGAAACAATTTGACTGGACCTGATAAACAAGAAGTAGAAGCAAACGCTGGTGGTAGATGTGTATGGATTTAAATACTGCAGGGAAAAAATGTGTATGTAATAAACAGGAAATTAGATACACAAGCGTTTGCAGGCAAAACTCAACCGGACTGGTGCTATTTGAAGGATGAAAGTCGCAAGTTTGGCCCTCGAATCGCACAGAAGGTCAGAGCACATCCAAGGAGCAGGAAAGTCGATGTTTCGGTCATAAGCCATTCATCAGGAATTCATTTCAGAATTCACTTTTTCCTAATCCTTTTAAGAAGAGAGTGAGTCAACATTTTTAATTTCGGGATTCTTCGTTTTGTTTTCAATCTCCCAGTATATGCAGCTATTTGTTTTATTTTAGATCAGCAGTTATCGTAAATGCTGCAGTATTAATGGACAACTTGATCTGGGAAGAAGGGGAAGGGGTGAGGGCAGAACAGCAGGCATTGCGTCAGTCACAGCTTAAGGCCTTGTCATTCAGAATGTGAAACCTGGAGTGGAGGTAAAGGAAGGCTTGTCGGAAACTCCGCACTGGAATTAGGCATCATTTGAATAGATGTGACGGATCCAGAGAATTTTGGAGGATGCAGTCTCACTCGTAGTTTGTCATTGAGTGGCACAGTTGCTAGCAATGCTCCCTTACAGCACCAATGACCTGGGTTCGATTCCACCCTTCGGTAACTCTCTGTGCGGTGTTTGCACCTTCTCCCTGTGTGTGCGTGAGCTTTCTCTGGGTATTTGGCTTTCCTCTCACAGTCCAAAAATGTCCAGGTCAGCTTCAGTGACCTCACTGAATTGATCCACAGTATCCAGCGATGTGCAGGTTCAGTGAATTGTCTATGGGAAATGTAGAGTTACAGCGGTAATGTTTGGGTTTGTTGATTCAACTTGCAGCTTCATATCCTCGCCAACTGTGGGGAAACTCAATATAGAGAATTTGACATGAAAGTCAGACCTGGTACTTGGTGACTACAACTCGCCGCTCGCTCCTGCAGATTTCTATCCTGGACACCAATGTCTCGGGGACACCCACCAATGCGGACTCTGACACATGCAAGCTTCACCATGCACTCCCAGCACATCTCTGACCCACTAACAATACGTCTTCTGTACTTCAATGCTGCAGCTCAGGGTGCACTGACAACTCTCATTGCAATGCTGCTGCAAGGACACTGTGCTCAGGGAGTTGGACTGAGGCCAAAATGCGTAAAAATGTATGGCGTACAGCAAATGAAACTGCATTTAGAAGTCTGTCAATTTATATAAATAAATTATTGAAGCATATTCCCTATGGAAGTTCCACAGTTGCCTTATTAGAGCAGGGAGAGGAACATTCAGAGAAGTCCACACTTCCTGTCCATGTTCGGGGAGACTGTGTCCAATGACAGTCTGTTCGCGAGCGTTTGTTCCTGTGGAGGAGAGATCAGCACAGTAACAACATCTTGATTGTGATTGTTTTGGGGGGGGGGGTGAACGATTTTTGAAGTGATGGTTACAGCAGAGGAAACGTACAACAGAGCAGAATCATGTAGCCTACGAAAAGAAAATATTTTTTATTCTCCATCACAACTGACTTCACGAGAGCAATTGGTGATGGGAGATGTGACCAATAGCCAGCAATGTGAACATGTAGTCCAGTCCAGATATATTGCGTGAGAATGTGCTGTATTGAAAGCTGAATTGCTCTGACTGTGATTGATGTCAGTCTCCATGCAATGCATCTGTTTCACTGCAGGGTTTCTCTCTCCTATTAGTAAGAGGCTTCATTCAGTGCACTATCCCACTGTAGTAACAGATGCATCAGTTCTAACAGTAACAGAGATCGACAGCTGCACAGATATGAATCAAAGAATAGTGACCGGAACATTACAACAATGGCGAGGAGGTTTTCCTTGAGTCTTTTCAAAATTTCCACCTCTTGGGGATTTCTAACATATCGGATATCAGCAGTGCTGATGATTATTCTGGGCGGGATAGAGGGTATGTTTCTCAACTATTCTCGCTATTGTTGGTGTTCTCTACCTCTGTCCATTCATTAATCCCATAAACAAGTTTGAACTTCGTTGCAATTTCTGTTATCTATATTTGTCAGAGAAAGAAACTATTGCCTTCAGTTTCAATTGCAGTCTCCATCCATTACTCATGAATTGCAGGCCACTCCCTCATAAACATCTGTGAACAAAACTGTGCACAACCTCGAGATCCGTTTTTGCCCTGAACTGATTTATGTCTCCTGTTCTCTCTGTCACCAAACCTGTCCACTCCCAGCTCCTAATATCCTCAATCTCCATCTCTGTGTCAGTGCTGTTGCTGAACAAACCATTGGCTGCACGTTGGTAAAATTCAGACTTAATGTTTCAAGCTCGCTTCTGACCACTTTTCCGATTACAAATATTTCAATCATAAAATTGTTCTTGTCTCAGAAGTTACTTCATGATTAGGACAATGTATGAATGAAGCAATGTCGCTGGATGTAATTCAGAAGCTAAGCTTATTAAACGAAAGATATTTTTTCAAGTGATTTGTTTCAAGTCCACCACAGTTGATGACAGATCTTAAATAAAAATGATAAGAATTGGAATAAAAGTGAACTTCATGAAAAACAAACTCAAATCAACAGTTTTGTCTGAAAACCTTCAGCTTTCACTGATCACCTTCGGTAAAAAAAATCTAATGTTATTACCCGGCCTGGAGTAAGTGTGACTTGAGACACATGACAATGTGCTTAACTTTATATTGGCTTGTCGAATAGCCTCATAATCAGAACAATTAGTGATGGTCACCAAATGCTGCTCTTTGCAGAGATGCCAATATCGCACGAACTAACAAAATTCAGGGTGAAATCAAATAAAGGAAGGTGCTGAAAATCTGAAATTATAGAAAGAATGCAAAGAAATGAACAGAAAGTGCTGGGGAACTTTTCTGAACTTAAAGCAGCTGGAAAGGAGTGTGTTTAATACCGTTGAGAGGCAAGTCAGCTTTGAAGGCGAGGAGAAATCAATAGAGAAAGAAATATAGAAGAAAAAGAGCAAACAAAGAGAAGGATGATCAGCTGGGCCGGAAATACAATATGAGATTCACCTCATTTATTTTTCGCCTTTCCTGTCTTCCTGAATATCATGCCCTTGTATCCCCACTTTTCAAAAGTTTGCTTTTCGCCACTTCCCTTTCCGAATGACTTACAGTAGGATATTGTTTCGCTAACCAAAATATATCCGAACAGGATTTTCACTTTTACGAAGAAAGCCAATTTTTTCCCATATAAATTAGTGCTATTGCACTTTACACCATATCAGCTTGCCAACGGTTTCAGATGAACACTCTGCTTACAAATAGTGAAGGAAACCTATATATATCTAAGAACATGTTTAAAGCAATTTGATTCCCTCTGTCTGTCTCCCCTAAGTGTGGTCATCTTCTTATATTCATTAATTAGATATGGGTATCTCTGACTGGGGCAGCATGAGTTCCTTTTTCCAGTTGCCCTTGAGAAGACCTTGAGCCACTGCACTCCACGTGTTTGATCTGATTTGGTTTCATTTATTTTAGTCAAATGCACAATGGAAAGGTTTGTTTTTATTGTAGTGCAGGCACATGACCCTAAACAAGAAAACAGAGATCACCGGGTCCTTGGACAGAGTGAGGCATACAAGGTTACAGCTTCACAGGAGGTGTGCAAAGTAAGATCGACATTAGCAAGATTAATATTATTTGAAAAGTGAGAGATGTCATTTTTCCAGTTTAATACCAGTAGGGAAGGAAGTGTTCCTGAGCATGCTGGTCCATGTTTTCAAGCCTCTGTGTCTCCTCCCTGTTGGAAGAGGTTGTAGGAGATCATTACCGGTTTGGGAGAGATCTTTGATGTTGCCAGCCTTTCTGCGACAATGACAAGTATAAATGGACGGAAGGTTGTCTTCCGTGATGGTCTGGACTGTGCACACAACCGTCTGTAGTTTCTTATGGTCCTTGCAGAGCAGTTACCATGTCAGATCATTATGCAACCGAATAGAATGCTTTGAGTTGCCAATATACAGAGCACTGGGAGACGGGCGGTTTCCAAATAGTTAGATGTAACAATTGGTTGTTAACTGGATAGCCATGTTCTGGTTGCTGTTTTGACAACAATTGAAATTTAACTGGTAATTTTAAATTATGTCTTCCATACCAAAACCTTGTTGAGTGCATTATATTGTCGACATCGAACCAATGAACCATCACCTGCTTCAAACGAACAGAGAAGCAAACGAAGGAGAAAGAGAAAGAAACACAGGGAAGGAGAGAGAGAACACAGCGAGGGCAACAGATGGACAGTCAGTGAAAGAGAAAAAGGAAACAAAACAAGGAAACGAACAGTCGCATGTGCAGGGAGAAGGGAAGATAATAGGTTCAGGGAAAGAAACAGAAGACAGGGAAAAGGAAAACACAGGGAAATAGGCAGTGTGAGAGAAACTGTGAGAGACAATGGTCACAGGGAGCTGGGGATACGGTCAAGGGGAGCTGGGGAGATTGGGAGGAGCTGGGGTGAGGATCAGAGAGACCTGGGCGTGAGCACTGGAGGGAGCTGGGGGTAAGGAGGTGAGGATTTATTTGGTCCTGCGTCAAGATGTCCATGAAGATGATGGTAAGAATGGATATACTGAATGATGGCTGTAAAACATGTCTGAGAGGTATATAGGTTAGGCTGCACAGGGTGTGTGCGAGGCGAAGTCAATATGAACACAATCAGCATTATCTGAGATTAGAGAGTCCATTCATCAGTCTCATAACAGCCAGGAAGAAGCAGTTCCTGAACTTGCTGCTCTGTGTGTTCAGGCGTCTGTACGTTTTAGCCTGAAGGAAGAGATTGTGGGAGATATTTACAGGCATATGATGGGTCTTTGGTAATGTTAGAACAAAGAACATTCCAGTACAGGAACAGGCCATGCGGCGGTCGAAGCCTGCGCCGATCCAAATCCTCCATCTCAACCAGTCTCCTATTTTCTAAAGTTCTGTATTCCTATGCTCCATGCCCACTCATGTATATTTCGCGAAACATCTTAAATGCAGCAACACTGGTCACAGTTCTCCATTTTGAGAAACTCCCTTCCCCTAAAACGCTTTGTCCCCTGTTGCCAAGCCAGTTCTTTATCCATGTAGCTAGCACACCCTGGATACCATGTAACTTCACTTTCCCCATAACCCGACCATGGGAAATCTTATCAAACGTCTTCATGAAGTCCATATATATGACATCTACAGCCCCTCCCTCATCAATCAACTTTGTCACTTCCTCAAATAATTAGATTAGGTTTGTAAGACATGACCTTCCCTGCACTAAACCATGTTGTCTCTCACTGATAATGCCATTTTCATCCAAATGATAATAGATCCTATCCCTCAGTATCTTCTCTCACAGCTTCCATACCCCAAAGGTCAGGCTTACTGGTCTATAACTAACTGGATTATTCATACTATCCTTCTTAAACAAGGGGATTAAAAACTTTCTAGTGCTCCGGGACATCAGTTCTGTTCAAGGATGTTACAAAGATATTGGTTAAGGGCCTAGCTATTTACTCTCTCCCTTCCCTCAGTAATCTGGGATAGATGTTGGCAGCCTATATTTACGAGCCGTGTAAATAGAGTCAATGGTTGGGAGATTGGAGTCCGTCATACTCTAGGCTGTGATCACAATCTTCTGTAGTTTCTGATGGTCCTGGGCAGAGTGTTGCCATACCAGGCCATTCCGCACCCGGACAGTACGTTCACAATAGTGCATCTGTAGAAGTAGTGCATGCTAAATATCCTGAGCCAAGTGAGGAAGGAGAGACGTTTTTGAACCATCTTGACTGTCACACCTATGGGAGAAGTCCAGGGGAGGTTGCCAGTTATCATCACTCCGAGGGACTTGACGCTCTGCACTGTCTCGACCGTTGATGTAGATAGTGGCTTGTTCCACTCTTTTCGTTCTAAAGTCAGTGATCAGTTCTTTATTTTTGCCGAATGTGAGAGTGAGGTTATTATCATTCCACCATGCCACCAAACCCACTATTTCCTTTCTGTGTTCATCGTTGTTTGATATCCCTCTGGCTTTGGTGATGTCATCAGCAAACTTACAGTTGGCATAGCTTGGAATTTGGCAACACAGCAACGTGTGTAACGGAGTAGAGTAGGGACGGAGGACACAGGCATGGGTGTTCAGGGAGTACAGTAGGGGGCTGAGGGACACAGCCGTGTGTGTACAGGGAGTACAGTAGGGGCCCGAGGGACACAGACGTGGGTTTACATTGTGTACCGTAGGGGATGTGGACGCAGCTGTGTGTGTGTGCAAGGAGTGCAGTAGGGGGCTGAGGGACACAGCTGTGTGTGTACAGGGAGTACAGTAGGGGGCTGAAGGACACAGCCGTGTGTGTACAAGGAGAACAGTAGGGGGCTGACAGAACAACCGTGGACATACAGGGAGTATAATAGGGGGCTGAGGACACAGTCACGTGTGTACAGGGAGTACAGTAGGGGGCTGAGGACACAATCGTGTGTGTAACGGGAGAACAGTAGGGGACTGAGGATACAGCTGTGTCTGTACAGGGAGTACAGTAGGGGGCTGAGGACACAGCCGTGTGTGTACAGTGAGTACAGTAGGGGGCTGAGGGACACAGCCGTGTGTGTACAGGGAGAACAGTAGGGGGCTGAGGGACACAGCTGTGTGTGTACAGGGAGTACAGTAGGGGGCTGAGGACACAGCCGTGGGTGTACAGGGAGTACAGTCGGGGGTTGAGGGCACAGCCGTGGGTGTACAGGGAGTACAGTCGGGGGTTGAGGACACAGCTGTGTGTCCACAGCGAGAACAGTGGGGAGCTGAGGGACACAGCCGTGTGTGAACAGGGAGTACAGTAGGGGGCTGAGGACACATCCTCCAGGAGCTGCAGTGTTGAGTGTTATTGTGCCGGAGGTGCAGAAACCTATCTCCATTAATTGTGATCTGTGGGTCTGAAACCGGGGGATCCAATTGTAGAGGGAGGAACCGCGACTAAGATTACGAAATTTTGAGGTCAGTCTGGGGGGGACAATGATGTTTAATTTGGAGCTGTCATCAATGAGCAGGAGTCCGGTGTAGGTGTCTTTGTTATCCAGATGTCCTAGGGATGAGTGCAGGGCTCGGCATATGGCATCTGTTGTGGACCCGTTACATCAGTCGGCATATTATAGGGGACCAAGTCAGGCTGGGAGATTGGAGGTGAAGTGGGCCATAACCAGCCTTTCAAATCACTCTATGTTTATTGAAGTTAGAAACACTGGGCTGCAAGCATTAAGTCATTAAAGCATGAGCTTTCTCACTTGCAATGTTTGTTATGATTTGGAGATGCCGGTGTTGGACTGGGGTGTACAAAGTCAAAAATCACACAACACCAGGTTATAATCCAACAGTTTTAATTGGAAGCACAATGATGAAGGTTGTTGTTGGTCTTCCTGAAGCAGGTTGGGACTTGAGCTTGTGGGAGGGAAAGGCTGAAATTATATGTGAATGCCTCTGCCAGTTGATCCTCACAGGATCTGAGTGCTCAGCGTGGAACACTAGCCAGGCCCCTCGCTTTTCATGATTTGACCTGCAGGAAGACGATCATGCCTGCAGTGGTGACAGCGGGTACAGGTACATCCGAGGCTGTCGGGGCAGGTTTCAGCCTGGCAGTCACACAGTTATTCATCATAGACATCCCCTCGCCGACCTTCCTCCATCGTCATCAATACACAGTGACATGGTTGGTGTTAGCACCACTCAGTTAGTGTTGAGACAGAGTGACATCAATAGACTGGGATTGTGCGCTACAATGAAGTAAACTCACGGCAAAAGGGGGTAGGGTGTGCTTCTACTGAGAGTCAGTGGTGCAGGGAGTGAAGACTTTACAGGAGTTATTCAAGTCAAGCCACTGCTTCAACCTGAATGGAGTCAAGCACCTTGACTGTTGTGCCTGACAGATGGTGGCGGGTCCTTAGGGAGCCAGGAAATGTATTATATATGAACAAACTGAACCAAGGACTTGAGGACAGTTTTGCTAAGTTGCAGATCATATTGAGGAAGTGGGGAAGCTGCAGAAAGGCTTGAACGGTTTAGGACTGTGGGAAAATACGTTTCTGATGGAACACAATGTGGGAACGTTGAGAATATGCACTTTGGTAGGCGGAATAGAGGAGGCACTATATTCTAATAAGATCCATTAAATCTGAAGCCCAAAAGGATTTTGAAGCACTCGTCCTCTCTTATGGTCAACGTGCATGTTCAGTTGGCAGTTAGAAAAGCAAAAGCAATGTTTGCATTCATTTCAAGATAGCAAGAATGCAAGACAGGAGACATACTGCTGGGAATGTAATGGGCTATGTTCAGACAGCATTTGGCCAATTGTGAGCTGTTTTGGACACTATCTCTGGAGAAAGATCTGCTGCTGCTGGAGGTGATCCATCCTCGGGATGACAGCTTGTCATATGAGCGGCAGTGTGTGTACTCGATGGAATTTAGAAAAGTTGTGGGGGTTTGGGGGGGTCTGATTGAAACTAATGGATTACTGCAAAGATTGATACAGTCAGTATGTAGAAGATATTTCCACTTTTCAGAGAGACAATGACAAAATGACGCAGTATCAGAATGAAAGATTGGGCTGAATGGCCTAAATCTATTGCTATATCTCGTGCCATTTAGGTAATGGGGTCTATTATTCAATATAGACTTGTAAATCTCTAACCTGCTCTTGTAACCCTTGTATTTGAATGTTGATTTGACTTCACGTTCTGGTCAATGGTAACCCCTGTGATATGGACGGTGGGAGGATTGAGTGTCAGCCAGGATTCCATTAATAATTTCAATATGAGCTGCTATCAGTGAGTCTCATCTGGCGGGAGTACATTCTCTCTACGATAATTGTCATTTTCTGTCTGGTGGTTTCGAAGGATTGATCCTGTTACGCCAGAATTGTTGATTTAAACAGAACAGGTGCAATTTATCACAGCACTCAGCAACAATATGGCATCGAATACTGAACACTCTTTAATAACAGAAAAGTCTAAAATGTTCACTATTAGAAACACTGCTTTCCTGTTAGTGTTCAAATCAGATAACCTGTCCCATCGAGATGCTTAACTTGGAATTGTTTTTTTTTAAAGAAGTTTTCGTTGGATGTGGGCATTGCTGGATGTGCTCAGCATTTCTTGCCCGTCCGCAGTTGCCCTTTAGAAGGTGGTGCTGAGCTGCCTTCACGAACTGCTGCAATCTACCTGCTGTGCGGTGACCCATCAGTGATTAAAGAGGGAATTCCAGGGTTTTCACGCAGCAACAGTGAAGGAACGGCAATGCATATCCAAATCAGGATGTTGACTAGTTTGGAGGGGAATTTGAAGGTGGTGGTGTTCCCAAAAGTCTACTGCACTTGTCATTCCAGATGGAAGTGTTCGTGTGATTGGAAGGAGCTGTCTGAGGATCTTTGGGGAATTCCTCCATTGTGTCTTGTAGACAGTGCACACTGCTGCTCCTGAGTGACCATGGTGAAGGGAGTGAATGCTTGTGGATGTGATGCAAATCAAATGGGCAATTTTGTTCTGGATTGTGTCAAGCTTCTTTAGTGTAGTTGGGCCCGCACCCATCGAGGTAAGTGAAGCTATTCCATCTAATTCCTGACTTCTATTTCGTAGATGATGGACAGGGTTTGGGTAGTCAGGAGGTGAGTTTCTCCAGCAGTATTCCTCGCCTCTGATCTGCTGTTATATTCATGTGGTGAGTCCAGTTGAATTTCTGGTCAATGATACCCCCCTCCCCCCCAGGATATTGATAGTGGGTGCGTTTAGTGAGAATAATGCTGCTGAATACAAAGTGGTTATGTTGTTTCTTATTGATGACAGTCATTATCTGAATTTCTGTGGCGCAAATGTTACTTGCCACTTGCCAGCCCAAGCCTGGATATGGCCCAGATATTGTTGATTTGGGCATGGGCTGCTTCAGTATCTGAGCATTTGCGAAAGGTGCAGAACATTGTCCAGTCATCATCGAATATCCCCACTTCTGACCTTATGATGGAAGGAAGGTCATTGTTGAAGCAGCTGAAGATGTTTGGACCTAGGACATTATCCAAAGGGACTATTGCAGAGATGTTCCGGAGCTGAGATGCCTGACCTCCAACAACAATGACCATCTTCCTATCTGTCAGGTATGACTCCAATAATGGAGTGTTGGCCCGCTTGGGGTCCCTGATGTCACACTTGGCAGAATACAGCCTTGATGTCAAGGGCTGGAATTCAGTTCCTTTTTCTATGTTTGAACCAAAGATGTGACGAGGTCAGGAGCTGAGTGACCCTGGCATACCCCAAACTGGGCGTCACTGAGCAGGTGCTGCTTGATAGCTCTGTTGATGACACCTTCCATCATTTTTCTGATGATGGAGAGTAGACTGATTAAGCGGTATTTGGACGGGTCGAATTTGTCCCGCATTTTATGTACAGCACATACTTGAGCAGTTTTTCCCCATTGTCGGTTTGTAAACATACTGGAACAGCTTGGCTAGGGGAGTGGGATGTTCTGTATCACAAGTCTTCAGGACTATTGCCGGCATGTTATCAGGGCCTATAGCCGTTGCAGTATCCAGTGCCTTCAACCATTTCTCGATATCAGTTAATCGAATTTGCTGAAGACTGCAATCTGGAATGATGGGGACCACCGGAGGAGGCCGAAATGGATCATCCTCTCAAAACTTCTGACTGAAGATTGCAACGAAAGCTTCAGCCTTATATTTTGCACTGATGTGCTGGGTTCTTCCATCATTGAGGTTGGGGATATTTGTGGAGACTCCTACTCCGGTGAGTTGTTTAATTGTCCGCCACCATTCACGATCGGATGAGCAGGACTGCAGAGCTTAATTCTGATGCATTGGTTCTGTGATCTCTAAGCTCTGTCTGTCCCTTGCTGTTTATGCTATCTGTTTATGCTATCTGGAGGATTGATTCAGCTGAGGAACAACGTTACGTGGTAATCAATAATAGACTCCTTTGTGCATGTCAATTTCTGTTGATTCTGTAAGGTATGATTCCGTGAGTATGGCTATGTCAGGCTGGTGCTTGACTAGTCTGTAAGGCAGTTGCTCCAATGTTGGCACGAGACCTCAGATGTTAGTAAGGAAGACTTTGCAGGTTCTACGGTGATATTTCTAATGTTGACTTTTCCGGTGCCCATTTCAATGACAGGTGGTCCATCCGGTTTCATTTGTTTGAAACTTTGTAGGGATTGGAACAACTGAATGACTCATTAGACAGTTTCAGGGGGCGATTGGGAGTCAATGACATTGCTGTGGGTCTGGAGTTGAATGTCAGCCAGACCAGGGGAGGATGGAAGATTCCTTCATTGCAGGATATTAGGGAACAGGTGGACTTTTCTGACAATCGGCAATGATTTCATTCTCAGCAGTAGATTCTTAATTCCAGGGATATTTTAACATTATTGGATTGACTTTCCACCATCTGCAGTGGCGGGATTCAACCTGGATCCACAGAACAGGAGCTGATTTTTCTGGATTGAGAATCGATTGGTAACACCATGAGACATATTGGAACCACATGTTATACCCCGCTGCTATTTCTTATGTTACCCTGTTTTTCATTCATTGCTCATGTTTTTCTGGAATCTCATCCTTCATTAAATCCTGATTGAAATACACACTCATGGACGTCTTCTCGACTGCTCGAATTTCATTCAGTCTGTTTTGTTGAACAGATATTTCAAGGCAGCTGTACACCAGAGAAAAGCAGGAAAAGATAATGGGTGATTGTGTACTGGACCTGTCACCGGACCAGATTGTCTGTCCAGGAAGTATTTATTGTGGGTCAGACAACCTCAATTATTATGGCATGGATGGAGGCCATTCAGCCCATCGTGGAGTCACAATCTCTCCAACTGCACAATTGGAGATAGGGAGAGTGTGTGAAGAGAGATTGTGTGAGAGAGAAATAAACAGAGAGAAATCAAGTGAAGGGAGATAAACTGAGAGAGGATTGAAAGGGGAGCGATTGACTGAGAGGAAGAGGTGTTAGATGAGGGTGAAGTTAGATAGATCAGAAGACTGCATTACGGTAGGTAAATGTGAATAGACAGAAGTTAGAAGCTTTATTTAGAAACTCCTCTGGTCGGCAAGCCCTTTGTCTGGGCTCCATACACTGTGAACACTGTGCTGATATTGCCTGTCATCCCAAATTATTTATTTCCAACAATATCACAGAGCTGGGTTACTGACAGCTAAACAGAACCCATTAGGCCAATAGACTGGTTCCATGGAGAAAGCAGAGGTTTTAAAAATAGGCCATGCCAAGAGCAGCAGGAAATGATAACCACCACCCCGCCTCCACGAGCACCAGCCCCCCCCCCCCCACCCCCCCGCCCACACCGATACTGTACGAGAGACTAGGTGAGAGAATCTCAGTGAGGGGATACACTGACAGAGGTGAAATCACGATCTTAGCTGTGGTCAAATAATGATTGATAAAGTTTGCATACCACTTTCCTAGTTATGTAATTCACATTTCAATTTATATAGCTCAATATCAGGAGTGTATTTTAACAACCTTATCTCTTTGTACTTTGAATATATTGATGTGTGTAGAATTTTTTTTTCCTGTATTTTCTCTTGCATAAACACATTTCATTAATATTGTCTCTGCTAATTCCTCATTGTAGATGTATTCTTGAATATGTTCTTCATATGAATTACAAAGAGTAAAATTCCAATTCTGGTAAATGGGGAACATCACTGGCCCTCCACCTTGTCTAATCAGCCATGTCCCCCAGTCCTCTCCGTCTTCTGTCTTTCCCCAATACCATAATCACAATGTAATTGAAGTCCATTAAATGACACTTCTTGACAGTTCCTTAACATCAATAACATCCACAGTATGACCCACACCTGCCCTTCCTGATCCTGGAATAACAATCTGAACTGTGTTGGCCATGTGTAATTCTCTGTTAACGGATCCGTGCGTTTGTTTGTTGTAACCCACTTTTTTTGGCACATTTTGCTATCAGATCTTGAAAAATAGATGTTTTCTCAATATTTTGCAGATATTGCAATGACTGATCAGTAGTTACGGGATTCATTTCTGTACTTATGAACAGAGAAGCATTCCTATGTTCCGTTAAACTTCTGGCATTACTTCCATATCCAAGGCTGACTGAATGATTACACACAATCAATCTGCCATCTTCAACATTCCTTCCTTCAGTCACATTCGCATATCACACCCAGAATGCACAAATGTTCAACGTTATTTTGAATTTTAATGAAGTAGCATTGAATTCAAAGGGGTTAACTTAAGCTATTTGTTCAGCGATTGTAATTATGTCAGTCTCCATGGATCGTATGCATCCCTAGGGATTTTCTCTCTTCTATCAATAAGGGAATGCTTTCAGCGTTTTATCCCATAGTGTGAGCGGGAGCATCACATGTCCAAAAGCAATAAGAAGGATTAGCAGCTTCAGAGAGAAGGGTAGGAGAGAAGGAAATCTGGGAACATTAGACTGGAATGTTCCAACAATGGATGAAAATCTGGGAACATTAGACTGGAATGTTCCAACAATGGATACGAGTTTATCCGATGGTCTGTACTGGCTTTCCCAGCCTTGGATATCATTAGCATCGCGGATTGAAGATGTACTGATGATTATTCAAGCTGGTTACTATCCTATCCTTGCTATAGTTGGTGTTCCTGGTAAGTCACTCTGTCTGTTTAGTGAAACGGTCTGAACGGATTCGATGCTCATGATATGCAGGTTTTGGAAAGGTGCAAGCCAACGTTTTCAGCTCCAATCAAAGATTCCAATCCTTAAGAATTGTAACTAGCAAATTATTATTTACAAATTACTCCCCAATACGCGAGGGTAAAACACACTGTTCTCAACCTCTTTGATTGGTTTTCTCGTGCAAAGTGTACATTTTCATATCTTCCCCACAAGCCAATCCTGTCCAGTTACCACCGTTAGGACGTCCCAGTCTCCTCCTCAGCCTCAGTTCAAATCCTGAATTAAACATCGTTTGTGCCTTGCTAATTCCAGATACATCTGTTTCAACTCCCTTCTTACCATGTGCCCATTGCAAAATAATTGCACTTGAGATGCTTAATTTGGTCTCTGCGCAAAATCTGAAAGATGGGCAGACAGTGTATGGTGAGTCACGTCATTGGCTAGTATTCCAGAACCACAGAATGATAATCTGTTGACATCGACTTGCCTTATGCACATGAGAGAAGGCAGTGGGTCATCCTACCCTGGTCAAGTCTCTGTTTAACTGCAAACCCAGGGCAATTTGTTTTACTATTTATTGTCCTGTGGAACAGCTGAAATAGCCATTCAGTTCAAGATCGGCATAACCTGCTAGCCGACCATGGCTGCACACATACCGTGAGGGCAGAACAAAAGGAAAGGTAGCTCCCTTCCTCTGCCTGCATCCCATAGTCCAACGGCTCATTTCCATTCAGGTAGGTAACCATTCACTGTTTTAGATGTTTTCTTTGTGATTGAGTCTCTCCGAAGAGTGATGTCCATCTCCATGGGCACCTCTGATGCTGGCTTTATTGATGCTGACCGACAGATGTGAGGATGTTTTTAAATTCTGTATCAGTGGCAGTGCATTGTAAATGAATGGTTTCCTGTGTCACAGGAAAGAAATGGAGCCAGCTAAGTAAGAGAAATGAATTATTGTGATCAAACCTGAAAGTTGTTGCGGCAGTATTTGGGTATTTGGACAGATTTTCTTTCCATTATATGAAGTGATCTCCTTACCACAGAAAGAGTGAAGAGGAGTTCCACCAGAATAATCCCTGGGATGATGGCACCATGAGGAGTGAGCGAAGGTTGATCTAGCGCTGTGAGAGAATAAGACGTGATTGCATTGAACCTTGAGGGGGATGGACAATCACTCCTTATATTCGAAACAGACAATGCAAAGGCGATATATTCCGTGACTGCTATTTCACTCAGGATGCATGATTTGGGATAGTTTAAGTGCCGGGGTGGACGTTCCGCCCACCCACCCCAACACTTACTCCCAATTGAGAGAGACGGAGAGATCCAAGTTTTGAATAAACTCTCCCCACATTAATACAGTGCAGTTGATGTGTGATCCTGCACTGAATGTCATATTATCCACCACCCCGAAAGCAGCTACAATACCTTTATTCCAAAACAGTTAACTATTCACAACAGCGTCTGACCTTCATGAAGAACATGAATCTATCTTCTCAGAGATGCAAGGTACTTCCTTAAGCTTTAGACCAGAAGACTATAAGATATTGGAGCATAAATTAGGACAGTTAGCCCATCGTGTCTGCTCCATCATTCAATTATCGATGATAGGTTTCTCAAACCCTATCTCCAAGCTTCTCCCCATAACGCTTCATCCCCTGGATAATCTAAACCGATCTATCTCCATGTCAAATATATTCGATGACCTGACCCCACAGCCTTCTGTGGCAATAAATTTCAAAGGGTCACCATTCTATGGTTAAATAACTTTCTCCTTATCACTGTTCTAAAAAGTGTTCCCTTCCATCTAAGGCTGTGCCCGCGGATTCTAATCCAATGGAAATATCTTATCAACATCCACTCTCTCGAGGTCAGTCAGTATCATGTCTATATCAATTACATTCCCTCTCATCCTTTCAAACTTTATCAAGTATAGACACAGAGTACTGAAACATTCCCCATGCAATCAGCTTTTCATTCCTCTGACCATTCTCGTGAAAATCATCTGAACACGCTCCAGGACCAGTACATCCTTCCTGACGTATGGAGCTCAAAAATGAGCACAATACTCCAAACGGGGTCTGACCAGAGCCGTATGCAGTCAGTTCTTATATTCAATTCTTCTCGTAGTAAATGTTCCCAAACATAATTGCAATTGCCCTCCTAACTATTGCCTCAACCTGCAAGCTGACATTGAGAGAACCCTGCACTAGAACTCCCAAGTCCCTTTGCACTTTAGACTTCTGAATTTAGAAAATAGACCATGCCTTTATTCTTCATGCCAAAGTGCATGACCTCCACTTTCCAATATTGGAATGCATCTGACGATCTCCTTACCTGTCCAAATCCTTGTTCAGACTCTCCGCTTCCTCAATACGACCTGTCCATTTGCCTACCTTTGTATTGTCTGCAAACCTAACCAGAGTGCCCTCAATTCCCACATCTAGATTGCTAATGTAACAAGTAAAAAGTTCTGATTCCAACACTGAGCATTCTGGATCACCACTTGTCCCCGGCTGCCATCCTGAGAAGTGCTCTTCTATCCCAACTCTCTGCTTTCTGCTAGACAGACAAGCTTCTATCCATGCCACTACCTTGCCTGTAACACCACGGACCCTTATCATACTCAGAAATCTCCTGTGTGACACCTTGTCAAAGGTCTTCTTGAATTCCAGGTGGATAACATCCATTGGCATTGCTTGGCTGAGCTGCTCATTTCCTCTTCAAAGAGTCCCAATAGATTTGTCAGGCATTAACTTCCCTTGATGAAATCATGCCGACTTTCCCCTATTTTACTAAACACTCTCAACTATTCAGAAATCTCATCCTTCACAATGGATTCCAGGATCTTACCCACGACAGAGGTTAAGCTATTCATGGTGGGTTTTTTTTCGGTCTTTTTCCTTACTCCATTGTTAAAAAGTGGTGTCACGTTAGTGGGTTTCCAGTGCTCTGGGATCGTTCCTTTATCTAGTGATTCCTGAAAGATAACCACGATTGGTTTCACTCCCTCTTCAGCTATCTCCCTTATAATACTCGGATGTAGTCCATCTGGTCAAGTTTATTTAACCACCTTCGGACCATTACATTTTTTTCTAGCGTGTTTTCCATGGTGGGGGCCATCATACTCAGCTCTGGCCCCTCAATCTCTTGAATGTTTAAGGTGTTACTCGTGCCTTCCACCACGAAAGCTGATGCAAAGTAATTATTCAGTTCCTTGTCCATTTTCTCATTCCCCACTGCTATCTCTCCAGTATCATTTTCCAGCAATCCAATGTTCACCTTTGCCACTCTTTTATACTTTATATATCGGAAGAAACTGTTACAGTCTTCCTTTATATTACTGGCTAGCTTACCCCCATATTTAATAATCTCCCTCCTTATTTTATTTTGTTTGCCCTCTGTTTTGTCTTTGTAAGCTTTCCAATCCTCAGGTTTCCCACTGCCTTTTGCCACATTATAACATTTCTCATTTGCTTTTATGCTATAGCTGACTTCCCTAGTCAGCTATGGATGTCCCATCCTCCCTATACAAGCCTCTTTTTCCTCAGGATAAATCTCTGCTGTATCCTGAATTACTCCAAAAATCTCCTGCCATTGCTGTTGCACTGTCTTTCCTGCTGGGCCCATCTCCCAGTCAATTCTACCCACCTCCTCACTCATGTCTGTGTAATTGCCTTTATTCAGCTGTAATACCGTTAATTCTGATTCTAACTTCTCTGTCTGAAATTGCAGACTAAATTCAATCATATTCTGATCACTGTCACCTTCAGCTCCCCTCATCAAGTCTGCCTGTACAAGCTGCTCCAAAAAACCATCTCGTAGACATTCCACAATTTCCTTTTCCTGCCAACCACCGTCAATCTGAATTCCCAGTCCATCTGTATAAGAAAATCCCACATGATCACTGTAACTTTGCCTTTCCTGCAGATCTTTCCACCTCCTGGTGGATCTTACACCCCAGCTCCCTGTATATAACTCCAAATGAATTTTTTCACCTTTTTGATTCCGCAATTTTACCGACACAGATTCGACACCTTCTGACCTTATTTCATTTCTTATTGATTATTGATTCAATTCCATTCTTAATACTGAAACAACTCTATCTCTCTGCCCACCTGCCTAACTTTTCGACAGGTTGAATATCCTTGAATATTCAGCTCTCAATCCTGATTCTCTTGCAGCGATGTCACTGTAATGCCCACTATATCGTACCTGCCAATTTATGGATGAGTCACAAGCTCATTTACCTTATTCCTTATACTGCATGCATTCCGATATAATAGTTCAGTCCTGTATTACCCGTCGCTCTTCTCATTGTCATTTATTTGTCCAGCTGTTGGTAACAACACAGACCTTGAACACTGGATCATTCCCCTCCCGCTCCAAGTTCTGCAACACAGATGATATATCCCAAACCCGAGCACCATGGAGGCACCACAACCTTCAGACGTCTTAATCCCGATCACGGAGAACATTATCTATGCTTTTAACTATACTATCCCCAATTATCCAGCATTGGGCAGCATGGTGACACAGCAATGCTGCCTCACAGTGCTCGGGACTTGGGTTCATTTCCAATCTCTGGACCCTGCCTGTGTGGACTTTGTACATTCTTCCCGTGTCTGAATTGGGAGCATTAACTCTTTTCTCTCTCCACAGTACGTCTCTGTGTTTGCTTCAGATTTTGTACCATCTACAGTGTTTTTGCTTTTGTTCGATGGAGAAATGCAGCAAACGTGACAGGTTTTTGTAAAAGCAGCCGTGGTTCGCGGTTTCCTCTGGGTGTTTAGGAATCTTGCCCGGCCACGTGTCTGAGTGCAGTGTCCCTGGATGCCCATTCCATCTCTCTCAGTTCCCTCAGTCCATCATCACTACATGCAACCTTTCGTTGTGCCATCCATGGGACTCCCCACACCCCATTGCCTGGCACTGTATACTCCCTTCGCAGGACTGTGCACATAACGACACTGGGAACTTTCTGACCCGCTGGGGATTCTGGGTAAAGGAACAGAATAACTAGAATCCAATTTAATTGCAAAGCTGAGTCAACAGACTGAATTACATCCATCTGCTCTGACATTTTCTAATCTCCTGTTTATCCTCGTCCATCTGCAAATAAATGGTCCATACGTATGCCTTGTCAAACAGGCTTGGTGGCGGGGATAGATATCAGATCCGGTGGTCATTGGACTGATTCAGTGGTCTCACTTTCCTGACGTCGCACTTAGGTTTTTATTATCAAGTCTATCCAGTTTAAAGAAAAGGCCTTGCTGGAGTTGTGCTGAAAGGATATTTGTTTTTTGGAGACATTAGAATATGTCACGTGCCAGTGTGGTTAGAAATCATAAGGTGGCACAGTTAAATATACGATCAAATCTGGTCGGGAAGGCAGCACTTCCGATGTGTGGATCATTGGGATTCCAGCGTCAGTAGGATATACACAAAAAGGATGGTATGAACCTGAACTGGCAGCAATTTGCGATATGTGGATTATTGGGATTCCCGGGTCAGTAGGATACACACAAGAAGGACGGGATGCACATCAACCATTAACAATCTCCGATATGTGGATCATTGGGATTCCCGGGTTGGTAGGATATAACCAAGATGGATGGGGTGGCTTTGAACTGGCAGCAATCTCCTGGCAGGTAGGTTTGCTATTGTCCTTTACGAGGGTTTAAATTAGTGTGTGGCGCCAGTGGGGGAGGGGTGTGTTGAACCACAGCAATAGGTCCACAGGTACAGTGACTGAGGAGGAGTTGGAGTCTGATCCCAGTACAGCTATGACCAACAAAAAAGAGGGTACTGAACACAATGGCCTGGCAGTGTGAAGTGTGCTGATTTTAATATGAGGAATTTGTTTGTTTGAAAAAATATTTCGATGTTGCTGCATGTCAAAAAATAGGAAAAGATAATGGTTAATTGCCCACTGTGTCCTTCACTGGACCGGCTTGTCTCTCCAGGCAACAAAACTTGTTACTGTGGGTCAGAGAACTTCAGAATTAATACAACAGATTGGGAGGCCATTCAGCCCAATATGCGTCCATGAGCTCTCCAACTTGACAACTTGAAAATAGAGGGAATGATTGGAGCTAGACTGAGAGGGAGAGAAATTAACAGAGAGAAAAACATTGAAGTGAGATAAACAGAGTGCAAAAAGGAGAGACAGAGTGAGTGAGAGCAAGGGGTGTCAGACGAATGTGCAGTTAGATCAGGAGATAGCGTGAGGAGAAATACACAGAAACCTTTCTTAAAAACTCTCACAGACTGTAAGCCCTTTGTCTGGTGCCATACCCTGTGAGCACCACGGTGATACTGGCTGTCATCCCAGATCATTTATCGCCAATAACATCCCAGAGCTGAGTTGCTTACAGCTAAATACAATCCAATAGACCAATAGACTGGTTCCAGGGAGAAGGTAGATTTATTTAAATATTCTGAGCCAACAGGAGATTGTAGCCCCTGTAGACACTGCGTGAGAGGTAGAGTGGAATCTCAGTGAAGGGAATCACTGGCAGAGGGGAAATCAGGATCTCAGTTGTGGGTCAAATAATGATTGATGAAGTTTGCATACCACTTCCATAGTTTTGCAATTCACATTGCAATTCATATAGCTCTACATAGTAAGTGTATTTTAACAATATTGCCTTTTTGTAGCTTTCATATTTCGGTATGTACAGAAAAGCTTTATTATCCTTGTATTTTGTGTTGAATAAACACATTTTATTACTGAGGAAGAAAGGACCTGCTCCGATGGGACAGTCGTCATCTGAACTGTGCTGGGACCAGAATCCGAGTGAATCCTAACCAAGGATGTAGACAGAGCTTTAAACTGATTGGGAGTGTGTGTGTGTGTGTGTGTGTGTGTGTGTGTGTGTGTGTGTGTGTGTGTGTGTGTGTGTGTGTGTGTGTGTGTGTGTGTGTGCACAAATAGGATTGAGCATCTGGAAATGTTTAACATATCAAACTTCAAGCACACTGCACAAATGAATGACAATGAGAAGAGAGACGGTTAATGCAGGACTGAAGGGGTTACAACTGAATGCATGCTGTATAAGGAATAAGGTAAATTACCTTGTGGCGCAGAATTAAATCAGCAGGTATGCAGCGATGGGTATTACGGAGATGTGGCTGCAAGGGGATCTGAATATTTAAGGATATTTATCCTATCGAAAAGATAGGCAGGTGGGCAGAGGGAATGGATTTGCATTATTAGTAAGAAATGATATTAAAACGGTAGTAAGAAAGGAAGTCAGGTCAGATGGTGTAGAATCTTCGTGGGTGGAATTGAGGAACCACAAAGGTAAGACAACCACAGTTGAAGTCTTGTACAGGACTGCAAAGAGTAGTCAGGAGCTGGGGCACAAGATACACCAGGAGAAAGAAAAGGTGTGTAGGAAAGCAAAGGACAGTAATCATGGGTGATTTCAGTATGCAGGGGAACTGGGAACATTAGATTGGTAATCGTTTGCAAGAAAAGGAATGTTTGGAGTATTTATGAGATGGTTTTTTGGAGCAAATTCTGGTGGAGCTCACTCGGGTACAGACGATACTAGATTTAATGATGCAGGATTCATAAGGGAGATTAGGGTGAAGGTATACTTTGGAAGCAATGATCAGAACATGATTGATTTTATTCTGCAATTCGAGAGAGAAGATAGAATCAGAGGGAACAGTATTTCAGCAGACTAAAGGCAACGACAGAGGCATAAGGGAGATGTTGGGTAGGATTGACTGGGAGAGGGGTCAAGCATGAAAGGCAGGGGAACAGCAATGGCAGCAGATTCCAAGATTAATTCAGGAGACACAGCAGAGATTCTTGCCGAGAAATAGAGGCATAGTACAGGGAGGATGAGGCAGCCAGGGCTGACGAGGGAAGTCAGGGATTGCATACAAGCAAAAGAGTAAGCGTATAATGTGGTGAGGGGCAGTGGGAAACTAGCGAATTGGAAAACATGTAAAGACTATCAGAGGGCAAATAAAAGAGAAGATGAGATATGGGAGTAAGTTAACCAGTAATATAAAGGAGACTGTAAGAGGTTCTTTAGATATATGAAGTGCAAAACAGACGCAAAAGTGAATATGGACCACTGGAAAATGATGCTGGAGAGACAGTAGTGGAAAACAAAGAAAAGAATGAGGAACTTTGCATCATTGTTCATGGTGGAAGACACGAGTAATTTCCCAACAACTGAAGAGAGTGAGAGGGCAGAGCTGAGTATGGTGGACATCACCAAGAAGAACATGCTAGAAAACTGAATGGCCTGAATTTAGATAAATCACCTGAACCATATGGACAAATCTGCAATTTGAGAGGGAGAGGGTACAGTCGGAAGTGAAAGTACTTCTGTTGAATCAAGGGAACTATGGAGCTTTGAGGGAGGAGCTAGCCAAAGTTCAATGGTGCAATACCTTAGCAGGGATGACTGTGGAGGAACAATGGCGGATATTTCTGTGTATAATGCAGAAGTTGCAGTATCAGTTCATTCCTAAAAGGAAGAAAGATCCCAGGAGGAGGCATGGACGGCCTTGGCTGACGAGAGAAGTTATGAAACATATAAAGTTAATAGAGAAGAAGTATAACACAGCAAAGATAAGCGGGAAAACTGAGGACTGGGAAGCTTTTAAAGAGCAACAGAGGATTACTAAAAAGTACATACGCAGAGGAAAAATGAGGTACGGAGGTAAACTGGCTAATAATATAAAGGAGGATATTAAAAGTTTTTTTAAGTATGTGCAAGGCAAAAAAAAATGGTTACGACTCAAATTGGGCCCTTGAAGACAGAAACATGGGAATATATTACGGGGAACAAAGAAATGGCAGAAGAATTAAATGGGTACTTCAGATCTGTGTTCACTGGGGAAGGCACAAGCAATCTCCCTGAGGTAACAGTGGCTGAGGGACCTGAACTTAAGGGAATATATATTTGCCAGGATTTGGTGTTGGAGAGACTGTTAGGTCTGAAGTTTAATAAGTCTCCGGGGCCTGATGGTCTACATCCCAGGGTACTGAAGGAGGTGGCTCGGGAAATCATGGATGCATTGGGGATTATTTTCCAGAGTTCGATAGATTCGGGATCAGTTCTTGCGGATTGAAGGGTGGTTTATGTTGCACCACTTTTTATATAAGGTGGGAGAGAGAAAACAGGAAATTATAGATCAGTTAGTCTGACCTCAGTGTTGGGAAAGATGCTGGAGTCTATTGTAACGTATAAAATCACGGCACATCTGGATAGTAGAAACAGGATAGGACTGAGTCAGCATGGATTTATGAAGGGTAAATCTTGCTTGACTAACCTTCTTGATTTTTTTGAGGATGTAACTCTGAAGATGGACGAAGGAAATCCAGTAGATGTAGTGTACCTGGACTTTCAGAAAGCTTTTGATAAAGTCTCACACAGGAGGTTAGTGGGTAAAATTAAGGCGCATGGTACTGGGGGCAAAGTACTAGATTGGACTGAAAATTGGTTGGCTGATAGGTAGTGATAAACAGCTCCATTTCGGAATAGCAGGCAGTGACCAGTGGGGTACCGCAAGGATCCGTGCTGGGACTGCAGCTTTTTACAATATATGTTAATGATATAGAAGAAGGCATCAGCCATAACATGAACAAATTTGCTGATGATACAAAGCTGGGTGGCAGGGTTAAATGTGCTGAGGATGTTAGGAAATTGCAGGGTGACCTGGACAAGTTAGGAGAGTGGGCAGATGCATGGCAGTTGCAGTTTAATGTTGATAAATGTATGGTTGTCCACTTTGGTGGCAAGAACAGGAAGGCAGATTACTACCTCAATGGAATCAAATTAGGTAAAGGGGCAGAACAGAGGTATATGGGTGTACTTGTACACCAATCAATGAAGGCAAGCATGCAGAAACAGCAGGTAGTGAAGAAGGCTAATAGCATGCTGGCCTTCATAACAAGTGGAATTGAATATAGAAGCAAAGAGGTGCTTCTGCAGCTGTACAGGGCCCTGGTGAGACCACATCTGGAGTACTGTGTGCAGTTCTGGTCTCCAAATTTGAGGAAAGACATTCTGGCTATTGGGGGAGTGCAGCGTAGGTTCACAAGGTTAATTCCTGGAATGGCGGGATTACCTTACACTGAAAGACTGAAGCGACTGGGCTTGTATACCCTTGAGATTAGAAGACTGAGAGGGGATCTGATTGAGACATATAAGATTATGAAAAAGGATTGGACACTCTGGCAGCAGGAAACATGTTTCCGCTGATGGGTGAGTGCCGAACCAGAAGACACAGCTTCAAAATACGGGGTAGACCATTTAGGACAGAGATGAGGAGAAGCGTCTTCACCCAGAGAGTGCTGGCTGTGCGGAATGCTCTTGCCCAGAGGTCTGGATTCATTTAAGAAAGTGTTGGACAGAGCTCTCAAAGATAGTGGAATCAAGGTTATGGAGATAAGTCATGAAGAGGATACTAATTAGGAATGATCAACCATGATCATATTGAATGGCAGTGCAGGCTCAAAGGGCTGAATGGCCTACTCCTGCACCTATTGTCTATTGTCTATTACACCCCAGCATTGTAAGGGAGATAGCTGAAGAGGTAGTGAAAGTGAAATTGGTAATCTTTCAGGAATGACTAAACTCAGGAAAGGCTGGAAAATTGCTAACATAACACTCCATTTAATAAGGGAATTAGGGAGAAGATGGAAAATTACAGACACACCTAAAATTACTGACTAATCATTAGCCTAACCTTGGTTGTGGTTGACATTCTGGAATCCATCGTGAAGGATGGGATTTCTGAATACTTGCAAGTATTTAGTAAAATAGTGCCAAGTCAGCATTGTTTCATCAATGGGAGGTCATGCCTGACGAACCTGCTGGAATACTTTGGTGGAGTAACGAGCAGATTTGACCAAGGAGAGCCAGTAGATGTTATCCACCTGCTTCTCTAAATTCCATTGATAAGGTGCCACGCAGGAGGCTATTGAGAAAGATTAGGGCCCCAGGTGTTACAGGCAAGGTGCTAGCTCCCATAGATACATGGCTGTCTGACGGAAAGCAGAGAGTGGGGATAAAAGTG
This sequence comes from Hemiscyllium ocellatum, assembly GCF_020745735.1. Classification (NCBI taxonomy): domain Eukaryota; kingdom Metazoa; phylum Chordata; class Chondrichthyes; order Orectolobiformes; family Hemiscylliidae; genus Hemiscyllium; species Hemiscyllium ocellatum. The sequence continues at coordinate 56,938,432 of NC_083428.1, read as the reverse complement.
TCCTTCTCAGGATGACATCCAGTGACAAGTGGTGTTCCTCAAGACTCAGTGTTGGGACAACAATTCCCTTTGTGCCTTAATGGTCTACATGAAGGAACTGAGGTCATTCTGACTAAGTTTTCAAACAGTGCAAAGATGAATAGAGGGATAGGTAGCATCAAAGAGGTGGTTCGGCTGCAGGAGCTGCAGTAGCACCGTCTAGCACCCCTCTGATGATCGCATTCCAGACCACCAACCTCAGGATACAACGCATCATCCTCCGCCATTTCTGCCACCGACAGTCAGACCACACCACCAGAGATATACTTCCCTTCCCACCCCTATCAGCATTCTGCAGAGACCACTCCCTTCACGACTCCCTCATTGGGTTCACGTGTCTCCCCCTCCCACACCCCAACAAACCACCTTCCACTCCCGGCACCGTCCCTTGCCATTGCAAGAGGTATGAAACCTGTGTCAACAACTTCCTCCTCACCTCAATCCAAGGCCCAAAAGATCCTTCCACATCAGGCAGAGAATATTCTGTGCATCCAAACACATCATCTACTCTGTCCATTGCTCCTGGTCTCCTCTACATTGGAGAGACAGGACGTTAACCTGCAGAACGGTTCAGCGAACACTCTCTGCCACACATTCAACAACCCCACTTCCCTGTGGCTGAATACATCACCTCCCCCTACCACTCTTCAAAGGAATGCAAGTTCTTGGCTTCCTCCAATGCCACATGCTATCCACAATTCTTCTGGAGGAAGAGCGCGTCGTCTTCCACCTTGGAACCCTTCAACCACATGGTATCCAGCGCAATGCCACCAGTTACCTCATTTCCCCTCCCTCCACCTTATCCCAGACCTAACCCTCCAACTGAGCACCGCCTGTTGAACAGTCCTACCCGTCTATCTTGCTTCCCATTTATCCACTCCACCATCCACTCTCACCACTCACCTCAATTTAGCCATCGCCTTCCAAGCAACCTTCCTACCACCCCCTCCCATTCATCTCTCAACCCCTTTCCGCCCACCCACTTAATTCCTGATAAAGGCTTTTTGACTGAAACGTCGACTATCCTGTGCCTCCGAGTCCGCCTGACTGGCTGTGCTTTTCTCGCTCCACACTGTTTGACTCTGATCTCCAGCATCTGCGGTCCTCAATTTCTCCTGTTCGGGGAGTGAGCAAAGAAGTGGCAGGTGAGTATAACGTGGGCAAGTGTGAAGTCATGCAGTTTGCCAGGAGAAATGAAGGTATGGGCTATTTTCTAAATAACTAGCAAGTTCAGAAGACTCCGGGGAGGGGTGGGGGAGCGTTGCTAGTCCAAGGATCTTGAAATGTAAACCTGCAGGTTGTCAGCAGTTGGGAAGGCAAATAAAATGATTCCATTTATTTCAAGAAGGCTTGAATATAAATACAGGGATGTACTTCTGAGGCTCTATAAGATTTTGGTCAGGCTACATTTGGATTATTGTGCACAGTTTTGGGTCCCATATCTCAGGAAGGATGTACTAGCCCTGGAGAATTTTCCGATAAGATTCACAAAAGTAGTCCGAGAATTGAAAAACTTAACATATGAAGAACATCTGAGGGCTCTGGGTCTATTTTGGATGGAGTTCAGAAGGATGTTAGGAGATCTAATTGAAACTTACAGAATATTGAATGACCTGGACAGGGTGCATTTTGGGAAGATATTTCCAATGGAGGGGAGACTAGGGCCCGAGGGGACAGAGTAAAGAGAAGACCTTTTCAAACACAGAGAAAGACGAACTTCTTCAGCCAGAGAGTGGTGAATCTAGGGAATTCACTGCTACTGAAGGCTGTCGAGGCCAGGACATTGAGTATATTTAAGAGTAAGACAAATAGGTTCTTGATTGTAAAGGAGATGAAGGGTTACAGATAGAAATCGGAAGAATGGTGTTGAGAAGCTTAACAGCCATCATTGAATAGTGGAGCAGGCTCAATGGGCTGAATTGCCAAATTTCTGCTCCAATGTCTTCTGGTGGTATGGTTAATATTGGCTCTCTTCATTCCACATTGGAGATGTATCCTGGAATTTTATTTTCTTATGATTTATAAAGAGTAACATCCCAATACTGATGACTGGGAAATATCATGTTCCCTCCCTCCAGTCTCTGCAGCCATGTCCCCAATAATGTAATCACACTGAAATTGAAAACCAATGAATGTTACTTAATCACAGTTGATTGACATCAACAACATTAACAGCGCGACACTCACCTGCCCTCTCTGATCCTCGACTAACCATCTGAATTTTGTGTCACATCATATTCTCTGTTAATATATCCATGTCATTTGTCTATTATAACTCATGTTGTCGTAGGCACATTTGCCTGTCAGGTTATGGACTAGAAACGTTCTCTCCATATTTTACTGACATTATAATCACTGATCAGTAGTTACAGTTTGTATGTTTACATTTATAACCGGAGAAATTTGTTTATGTTCTGACAATCGTTTGACATTACTCCCACATCCAAGGCAGATTGAATGATTATACACAATCAATCTACCATCTCCAATATTCCTTCACTTGGCCACCCGCACGTATCCCAAGCTAAATGAATACATTTTAAAGGTTATTTTGAATTTTAATAAAATCAATATTGAACTCAAAGGGGTTAAATGGAGCTATTTGTTCAGTGACTGTGATTAATGTCAATCTCCGTGGATCCTAATTATCCCAGTGGAGAGTTTCCATCGTTGAAAGATAAATGGGCTCTTTTCAATGTGCTATCCCATAGTGTGAGTAGGAGCATCACTAACAGCACTAACAGGGATCAGCAGTTCGAGAGAGAGAGGGGGAGGAGAGATCAGAATCTGAGAACATTAGACAGGAGCGTTACAATAATTGTTCATAATCTGAGGACCATGAATTGGAATGTTCTAACAATGGATCAGAATCAGAATCTGAGAATATTAGACTGGAATGCTCCAACAATGGACAGGAGTTTATCCTCGGGTCTTTACTGGCTTTCTCAGCCTTGGATATCATTAGCATATCAGTTCCTGGATATCCTTTGGATTATTCAAGGTGGTTACTATCCCATCCTTGCAATAGTTGGTGTTCCTGGTCAGTCTTTACATTTGTCTACTAAACAGGGTTGAATTGAATTTCTGCTCATGATATCTAGATTTTGGAAAGTGCAAATCAATATCTTCAGTTCCAAACAAAACATTATTTCCTTATATACTATAACTATCAAACTAAGATTTATATATTACTCACTGATATGCGAGAAGGAACCAGACTCTTCTCAAACTCCATAATCTATTTTGCCCTTCACAGATTTACATCTCCAACTCCTCCCCACTCATCAATCCTGTCCAATACAACCCTCGTGATATCCCAGTCTCGACCTCAGTCTCAGTGCAATATCTGAATAAACCATTTGTGCCTTTGTTCAATCCGGATGCAACAGTTTCACGTTCCTTGTAATCACATGTATGTCACTAAATAATTGCTCTTGAGAATGTTTAACTTGTTCTCTGCACATAACGGAAGACAGTTTATGGTGGTCCAGCCATTGACTCAAAATCTAGAGCCAGAGAATAATGGTCTGCTGATATCGCATGACGGAAATTGGGGAGTTTAAAAGCAACCATTATCATTTGTTATGAAAACCAATCTGCTAACCTCAAGTACTTTGGGGAAGTCAATGTGTCATGCTTCCCTCGTCAGGTTTCCGTGAAACTTCTGTGATGAACACATGGAAGTACTGTACCTTTGAGAGAATGAAAAACCAACAATAACTACCTGACAGCACCAAGAGTTCTGAAAAAATAGATATAATGTAACATTCGGTCGAACAACCCGATTAGCTCATTGTCTCAAAACAAATTCAACTGTAACAAGTTTTAAATTATACCCCAAAATACCCATCTCCAACCAAGTTTTAATTTTTTATATTGACAATCGTAACAGCCAATGATACAATCCAACAGTTTGTCCGTATAAGACTATGGAAAATTGAACAGTTGAGAGGAGAACTGCCAAGCTACCAGCATGCAAAGACTGCTTGAAAAAATAGCTCTCATATAGGTACCTTTATTGATTAGTAACTGGTGAAGCAGAGTCCCCAAGAAGAAATGAAGACAGGAATATGGAGAAGAACCGAAAGCTTCCTGGTTGTGAGATAAGAAGTTTTGTTTTGTAAATCTTAATTAGGAGTTTTATCAGACTAGTATTGTGGAGGGGGAAGCTAAATGATAGGTTAGAGGAAGAAGTTGTAAATAGTCGTTCGTTTATTATTCTCTGTTATACTTTAAGAAGTAAAGTTGTTCATTTTTACTTTAAATAGATTTGGACTCTAGAATTATCACAGATTACAGCATGGAATAAATCTTTTCTCTGTTGCTGGTTTTAATTCAACAGGAAGACGTATCCTGTGTTGTAACACTATGAACCCATAGTTTTACTATTTATGGTACTGTGGAACAGCTGACCCAGCCACTCAGTTCAAGATCTGCATAAGATGCTGCCCTGACCAGGGCTTGGTACATCCTGTGAGAGAAGAATAAAGGTAAAGATAGCTCCCTTCCTCTGCCTGTTTTCAGTATTGCTACATCTCATTTCCATTCAGGTCCGTGATCATCCCCTATTTTAGGTGTATGCAGTCTCATTGCAATTCTCCCCAAGAGAGATGCACATCTCCACAGGTATCTCTGGTGCTGACTTTATTGATGCTGACGTACAGATCTAAGGCACTTATAAATTCCATGTCAGTCGTTGTGCATAGAGAAGGAATGGCTTTTTGTGGCACATGAAATAAATGGCGATGTCTAACTGAGAGAAAATATGTTTTTTGACAATCCCTGAGAGTGTTGTTGAGCAGTATTTGGGGTATTGTGGATAGACATTCTCTCAAGTTTCACCAGACTAATCCCTGGGATGTTGGCACTATGAGCAGTGAGTGAGTGAGAGAATAAGAGGTGATTGCATTGAACCTTCAGGGGGATGGACAATCACTCATGATGTTCTAAACAGACAATGATACAGTGATAAGTTCCATGGCTTTTTTAAAAACTCAGATTACATGATTCTCGATAGTTTAAGAGCCTCTGAGAACGTTCCACCCAACCACCCCCACTCCCTATTTCAACTGAGACAGAGAGAGAAAGAGAGGAGAAAGAGAGGAGAGATAGAGAGAGAGAGAGTGAGAGAGAGAGAGAGAGAGAGAGAGAGAGGCTCCGGCTTTTAAAAAACTCTCACAACATTAATACAGTTCAACTGGTGCGTGATCCTACAATGCATGTCACGTTATCCATATTCCCGACAGCAGCAACTATAGATTCATTATAAAAGAGTTAACTCTTTCCAGAATTACTGAGAGAAGGACAGTCTTTTTACACCACAGGAAAGAAACGGAGGTGTCTCAGCGGAAACAGAGTTATTGTGATCATCGCTGAGAGTGTTGTTGAAGCAGCGTTTGGAATATTGTGTACAGACTTTCTCTCCTTTATAAGGAATGATCGCCTTGCCACAGAGAGTGTGCAATGGAGTTTCACCAGGCTAATCCCTGGGATTATGGTACCATGCCGAGACACTGAAGATTAATCTCTGGCGTTGTGAGAGAATGAGAGGCGATTGCATTGAAACTTGAGGGGGAAGGACAGTCACTCACGATGTTCTAAATAGACACTGATACAGTGAAATATTCCATGGCTTCTTTTTTACTCGGGTTGCATGATTTTCGATAGTTTAAGAGCCTCTGAGAATATTCCCCTCACTCCATACCCAATCCCCGTGTCGCATGAGAGAGACAGAGGGCCAGTCGTTTAATAAACTCTCCCCACATTAATACAGTGCATTTGGTGTATGGTCCTGCACTGAAAGTCTCATTATCCGCAATCCCTACAGCAGCCACAATGCGTTCATGATAAAATAGTTAACTATTCCCACCAGATTCTGACATCCATGGAGACGGTGGATGTGTCTTCTCGGCGATGGAAGATGCCTCCTTGAGACTTGGCACAAATTATTTGGCTTCCCTCCTCATTGCCAGCAAACTATGTTAAAGCAGCACACGTTCTACAAACAATGCAACCATGATTAACATTATGGAGTCCTCTATCAGTGCAGTCTCGGTTTCATTGGTTTGTCATGTTAGAATATCAGTGACCCCCTCTTGTTCCTGTGTAACTGTCTCGGAGGGATGAATAGCCTCCTCCTGGTCTCATGGAACAGGTTTAAGGGTCTGATTGGGCTCTGCCTGTTCCTGTTTAACGGCTCGAACAGACCACTCTTCTTCCTGTGTAACAGGCAGGAGTATTGAATGTGCTGTCACTCTTCCTGTTCCTGAATGTTAGCCCATACCCGTGTGTAACCAGCTGGAGATGCTGAATTAGCTTTTTTAACTGTGGAAATGTGCCGTGTCTGGCCGTGCTCTTACATAAATGTTACCGACACTTGAGCAGCACAAACCGGAATGCTGTCCGGGTCTTGCTGCACATGGACACAGAATGGTTCAGGAGCTGTTGGGGGACAAAATGTTCTGAACATTCTGTGATGTTCAGTCATCATTCCTACATCAGATCTTATGATGGGAAAATACATTGATGGACAAGCTGAAGATGTTTGTGTTGAGGAGGCTAACCTGAGGATCTCCTGCAGAGATGTACCGGGACTGAGAGGGTTGTTGACGATTGACCCCAAACCTCCTTATTTGTGTTCTGAAAGATCCCGTCCAGTGGGAAGGTTACATCTGATCCACATTGAGCTCAAATAAGTAGGTGGTCCCGTTGCCATCCTCAGACAAACGCAGCCTTGGTGTCAAAACCATTCGCTCTTTCCTGAGTCCCTGTGTTCAACCCTTGTTCATATCAACAGGTGTTGGTGTATGTGTAGGGAGGGCTTTTCTCTCACAGAAGGTAATCACTGTCAGGAATGATCTGGGCTATAGAGCTAGGGGAGCTATATCACTGAAAGCATTTAAGGAGGTGGTAGATGGATTTTTGACTTGTCAGAGAGCTAAGGGGTGAAGAATTGGGCATTAAAGAGGAGTTAATGTCAACAGTAGATCAGCAATGACGTTATACAATGGCTTGATCATTCGAATTATCTGATCCTGTTCCTTTTGTCCTCATATTCAGTAATTGCAAAGTTAATGGCTTTAATCTTCCTGAATGTTATTTTATTAAACGTTGCAATCAGAGAGAGTAAGGTATTTTGTGAGTCATCTCGAGTTGAGGTATGGGGACTGTATTCACCGTGAATCTGGGTCTATAATATCACCAACAAATGAACCACAAGTTGCAGAGAGGAACCACGATGTAAAGAGCCTAGAGATGTCTTTCAAACCAAATAATATTTTCCAACAGACACCAAACCATGTACGATAGTCTTGAGGGACTGAATGAGATTCTATGTTACTGTTGAGCAGGTATTTGGAGCAAGTGGCCTCGATCTGTTCCTTGCTGGAGCTGTGAGGAGCTGAATAGAACATAGCAACACAGGACTGAGCAGCAGGAGTGGGCCATTAACGATTTTGTCACCACTCATGTGGTTTTGGTCTCAGCAGCACGTTTCTGTCTTTTTATCATTTTACTACATACAAAAACAACTTTGAATAAATGCAAACATCCAGGCACCACAATCCTCTGGGGAAGGGAATTTCCACTTGAACAGCCCTTTGAGAATTTCTCATTTGTGTTCCAACAAATGTTGGAGGGTCACTATGTCCTTTTCCAGTCCCACTCCTCCACTGGTTACACCCATCTTAAATGCAGCCAATTTAGTGATGTGGCCAATGACATAGGTCGCAAAGTAGGCCATTTTCTAGAAAAATGTGTGAAACAGAAAGTTGAACTCATCACAAATCGTAAAATGATAGAGTGCTCTAAATGTTATTCTACCTTTGAAGTTGTACTGCTCACACAAGTTACTGGGAGTGAGATTTATTTCTGGAACATTAGGATTTGGCTGAATTCCCTTTGTTTCAGGCAATGGAGAGATTCCAGTGAATCCTCACCAGGAATCCTTCACAAGTCGTAAAGATGACGCAAGGATTTTATGATCTCACACTTTGCTATGGGGCGGAACAAAGTAAGAGAGAGGGATCAATCGACTGCTGCCTCTCAGACAGGGAACATTTTTAACTCTCTCTGTGTTGGAGCATGCAATTTTGTCACTGAACACCAAACTGAACCATGTGCGATCTCCTGGAACATTCTCTGGAAAACCTGATTATGGATTAAATGCAGGTGTGTCATTGCTCTTGTTGTACACAATTCCTTCCAATCGCAAACAAATGTTCCCACTTTATAATTTGAAGACATGCTTACATGTGTCTGTGTAATTTGTAAATATTGGTAGGTGTCTTCATAGTATGTGTGTTAATATCAATGCATCTTTTTCTTAAAGTTTATTCTCTAGCTTTAGTCTCCCTGACAGGAGATAATATGCATCCAGCTGATACACTTTTCAGAAAGTCATGGATGGTTCAATACTATTTCTCAGCTAAGATCAAAACTGCTAATCCCCCATAACAAGAGGCCGACATTCCAGGAATGAGTAAAGGGAAACCTCTTTGAAAATCTTCGAAAATAATTATATCTTTTTATTTTAGTGTTAGGGGATCAATCCTGCACACAGTACATCAGGTGTGGTCTCAGCAATGCCCTTTACAGATGCAGTAAAACATTCCTGCAATTAAACCTGATACCTTTTGCCAAAAACAGCATCATTTCACTTACCTTCCAAATCACTTGCTCCATCCTACTTCATATGGTTCATGTCGCAAGAACATGGAAACCTCCTGTATCACAGAGTTCAGCAATCTCTCTCCATTTAAATTATTTACAATTGTTTCAACCTTCATGCCAAAATTGACAACTTACATTGTTAGTTATGCTGAAGGTTTGCTCACTAACCTTCCCTGCCTGTATCACATTGCAGACTCACTATCTCCATTTGACGACACATTGAATGACCATCTTAGTGTACGAGCTAATTGAGCTCCAAGCCATTCCCTCTCCTTCCTCCAGGTCTTTGATACAGTTTGTTACTCATTGATGATCCCACAGTTATCCCTGAGGAACTCCATCAGTTACAGTTTTGCAACCTGAAAATAAACATTTATCTCTATTCTCTATTTCCTGTTAGCAACAGCTTCACTGTTCCTGTGTAGCGGCTCAGGTGGGTTGAATGGCCTCCTCCTGGACTGTTTAGTGTACTTCATTCTATATTCCTGTGTAATTCCTTAGAGGGGCAGAATGGTCTTCTCCTGTGTCATTGTAACGATCCTGTCTGACTGAATAGAGTTTTCCCCAACCCTGTAACAGCATCGAGGAGTGGATTGAGGGAACAACACATGGGATAGGGGAAGAAGTTGCCTATTCGGCTTTTCCATTCAGAATGTTCATGGCTAATCCGAGTGTGTCTGACCATCCATTTCCTGTCTGTTCCCAATAAACACTGACCCTTCTATCCAGTAAAGATCAGTCGAGCTCAGCCTTGAGTATCTTCAATAACCGAGTCTTCACTGCTCCCTGAGGATGAGAACACCACAGCAGCACAACACTAAAGTGAAAGGGACGTCCTTATTTCATTGTCGGATTGTTATTTTAAAACTGTGTTAACTGAACATCAAATCACCACCTCTTTTCAGACATATGGACAGAATAAGTAGGAATAATTTGGAACATAATCCATTCCGGACTCCAAACCTTCCCCACATTCCCACTGCCCCTTCCCAATCAAATATGTATCGCACCCAGCCTCTGCTGCTGTCTCAGGAAGAGAATGCCTGACAGCATAATACCGCAGGAGCATTAAGGAAATGAGCAGATTGAGGCCATTCAGCTTATTGAGTCGGAACTTCCGTTCAATAATTTCTTATTTGTACATGACCTCATTCTTCTGTCTTCTATCTAGAATCCTTGATCTCCTTACAAATCAAAAACATATTGAATTGTGTCTTAATGACACTAGTGTCTGTGCCTCTGTGTATCTGTATGTGAGTAAGTGTTTGTGCGTGTGTGTGTGTGCGTGTGTGTGTGTGTGTGTGAGTGTGTGTCTGTGCCTCAGTTTGTGTCTGTATGTGTGTGTGTACCTGTGTTTTTGTGTGTCTGTGTCCATATGCTTGTTATCTGTGTGTTTACGGTCTACATCAGTCTGTCTGTGTTTCAGCCTGTGTTTCGATCTGTATTTATGTCCATTTGTATGTGACTGCATATATATTTGTGTGTTTATACGTGTATGTATACCTCTCTCCTGGTAAGTATTGTGTGTGTTCATCTATATATTTCTGTGTCTGCATCTCTGTGCAGGGAGGTATCTGTGTATTTTTTTTTTTGCAAGTGTAAGGACTGTTGTTGGAACTGTCAGTGGGTTTAAATTGAGAATCGTCTTTCACTGAACATTGATCCTTAACTGGTCAGTAGGACGTGGATGTTTCAGACTCTCCACACGAAGCGTCCTGGTCCTCTCCAGCTCTTCAAGAGTTCTCCGCACATGGAGGGTGGAGGGGAGTGAGGTAACGCATATCGGGCAATCCACTAAACGGCTTGGTCCTTTCTATCCTATTCAGGCTGTTTCTCCTCGAATGGGAGAAAGGGATGGAGGGACAGTGGGACTGGGTAACCCGACTGTTTGTGTTGGCGTAGGTGGGGGGAGTTGTGAGGTATCTGGAATGGGTCAGTCGACAGTTTTGAATCCATATAGTATGATTAGTTGCTGAATTCAATAGTGAGAGCGGTAGTGCCTGAGCCTTATTTGGAGACAGAGCATGAACCTTGTTCGGGATTAGATGCCATAACAGATATACAGTGAGTGTGAGGGAGCAGAGAGTATATGGTAACTCTTATCCTAACAGAGTGAGGAGGATATTGTTGTTTGTCCAGTATTGTGGGCCATTTCTTCATATCATCTCAGCGTCGAGGTAAGCATCCCTGAATGTCTTGTCCAAGTCGGTCACTAATAACGACACAGACCTGTCCCTCAGCTTCCACAGAATCAGTTTCGGTAGAGTTTACAGATGGCAAGGAGAAGCAAATATTGGTGTGTTATATATCAAAACCAAAACGGTAGCAGAAAATCTGAGCATCATATGCTCCTGAAATGAGATAGGCAAGTATTGTGGATACCGCAGTCTTATTGAATGGTCTCAAGTTGTATCTAAGCTGTGTTAACTATGACACAGCTGTGAAAAATAAGTTCGGTAAGTGTATATGAGGTGGGTTGAAGTGTACGTTGTGAAGCAAAGTAGAGAGCAGGTTATTTTGAATCTAATGTTGTATGGTCAGAATGGCGAATTATTAACCTTGGTCTGAAGCAGCTTTTAAGGGATAATGGCATATATAAGATGCATTTTCCAAGGTGTCTGTATACAATATAGAATGCTTGAATATTCTAGATAAACATCATGGAAGACTGGAGGCTAGAGTGTCAAGATATTTTCAGTGAATTTGGAAAGTACAATGTAGCATTCAGTGGTAAGCAATGGTTGTTAGAGCCATAGAGTCTAACAGCACGGAGACAGGCCCACCAGACCAAACTGGTCCATTCCGACCAAAATGTCCATCCACGCTGACCCCATTTCCCTGCCATTGCCCTGTATCCTTCTAATCCTTTCCTATCCGTGTGTTTGTTCAAATGCCTTTTAAATTTTGTTAATGTATCTGCCTCAACCACTTCTCATTCCATATGCGTAAAAGTTCCTGTGTTAAAAAGGCTCCCTTTAATTCTGTCTCCTCTAATCTTAAACTGATGCCCTCTAGTCTGTGATTACCCAACTCTGGGAAAAATGACTGTATGCATTCACTCTATCCATGCCTGTCATGATCTTATAAACCTCAATATGATCCTCCCTCAGTGTCATGCACACAAAAGTAACAAATCATAGCTTGTCCAACCTCTTTCTATAACTCAGACCATTGAGACCTTGGCAACATCCTTGTAATTTTTTTCTGCACTCTTTCCGGTTTAATAACGTCCTTCTAATAGCAAAGTAAACAAAACTGATCATAACACTACCAATATGGCCTCACCAGCATCCTGTATAACTGCAACATAGCTCCCTAATTTCGATCCTCAGTGATATAAACCGATTAAGGCCAGTGTGCCAAAAGCTTTCTTCACTGTCTATCTCTGAATCAACTTCCAGAGAATTGTGCACCTGAATTCCAGGGTCCTTCTGTTCCTCTACACTCCTTAGGACCCAACCAATCACCACGAAACTCCAACCTTGATTTGACTTTCTAAAATGCAAGACCTTACACTGATCAATATTAAAATCCATTTACCATTTCTCAGCCCACTTCCCCAGCTGATCAAGATATTGCTGTAATTTCTGAAACTTCTGATAACCTTCCTCACTCTCCACGATGCCGCCTGTTTTATTGCCGTCTTCAAACTTACAAATCATGCCTGTAGATTCTCATGTAAATCATTGATATATGTAATATGTAGTGGTCCTAGCATCAACCCCTAAGGCATTCCACTATTCACATGCCTCCAGTCTGACCAGCATGTTTCCATTATTAATCTCTGCTTCCTACCATCAAGGCAATGTTGTACCTAATTTGCCAGCTCCCCCTCAATTCCATGCGATCTAACCTTCCAGACCGGCGTACCATATGGAACCTTATTGAAGGCCTTACTAGAATCCATCTAGACGACGTATACCGCCCGGACCTCCTCAATGTTGCTGGTCACTTTATCAAAGAACTCCAACAAAATTGTCAGTCATGATCTCCCTTACACAAACTCCCGTACTGAATTTGATGAAGGGCTTTTGCCCGAAACATCGATTTTCCTGCTGCTCGGATGCTGCCTGACCTGCTCTGTTTTTCCAGCACCATTCTAATCTTACTCCGCAACAAACCCTGTCTTTCGAAGTGCATGGATATCCAATCTCTCCGAATCTTCGAAAAAAACCTACCCACTAGCTTTTAGGATTACTGGTCTTTAGTTCGCAGGTTTATCTTTGCAGCATTTCTTGGGAACGGGCTCAGCATCCCCTATGCTCCAGTTGTCCACGACCTCAATCCTTGGCCAGTGATGATATAAAAGAGCCAAGCAGTGCTCCCTCAATTTCTTCTCTGTCCTCCCAACCTCCTGCGGTGTTCCTGAATATAACTGGTCAGGACCAGGAGGATTTAGAAATACTGCAAAGTCTGAAACATACGTCTATTTATTTCAGGTACAAACACCAAAGAGTGAGGAAGTGACTCAATGATGGTTAACATAACAAATTAGAAAATATGATAATCATAGGAAGTGACTTCAGAAGAATTCCAGCTGTTGTGGAAACCTGAGAATTCTCAGAAGTTAACGATCCCAAAAAGGAAGGCCATGAAACAGAAAAGGAAATCAAAAAGAGAAAATACATGCTAACAAACAGGAACACAAAGACTACATTAATCTGCGATCTACATTTCAAAGGAAACAAAATAAAAACAAAGTCAAATGTGAAAATTTGTAATCGGGAGAGGAGAGGTCATTGTGGAGAACAGGGAAATGGTCAAGAAAACAGCCATCTGTCTTCATGGAGGAAGATCCAAAAAATCAGCCAGTAATACCAAGTGATCATATCGGATTCCTGGAGCTAAAGACATAAAGTCAATTCATATCAGTAACCAGGTAGTACTTGAGCATGGAGCTGGATTGAGCACTGCTACGTCTGACGAAACAGATGTACTTCCTATCAAAATGTCGGAAATAAATCACCAATAGTAATATTAATTGCACTGTTGATGACTGTGTTTTATTTTCCTGTACATTCTGCAGAGACTGGAAACTATTGTGGATAAACGTGAATCAAGCACGATCGATGAATGGAAGTGATCCAAACAGCTACAAAGGGTAAAATACTAGTGTGGAGAACTGCAGACCAGTTAACTTGACATTTGTAGGGAAACTGTTAGAATCTATTACACAGGGTGACGTTTTTGCTATTTCAGAAATTAAAAGCAACAATGAAGAGAATCAGCATGCATTTCTGATAGAGAAATCATACTTGATAAACTTCGGAATTGTTCAAATTTGTTTCGTACAGTATAGATAATGGGGAATCAGTAGAAGTGGCATATATTGGATTTTCGGAAGGGTTCCTATAAGATCTCAGTGAGTTCGTAAATACAATGAATGTGAAGGGTATTTGGAGGAATATATGTAAGTGAAAAGTTAAAGTTTGTTTCGCCTCCATTTAAGAGAATCAGAACATTGATGTAAAGACATGTTGAATCAGTTTCACAGCGTGTTAATGGGGCTGTACCTGGAATATTGTGTACAGTTTTGGTGACCGAATCTCAGAAAGAATATACTGACCACAGAGGAAGTGCAATGGAAATTCTCCAGATTAATCCCTCAGATGGTGAGATTGCCGGATGAGGAAACTCGGGCTGTGTTCTCTGGAGATGTAAGCAATGAGAGGTGGGTCACAGTGAATTTAGAAAATTCACAAAACATATGACAAGTTGGAAATTAACAGAACGCTTCCCTCGCTGTCTATTCCACATTCAAGACAGACAATGGCAGGATCTGGGACAGGCCAGTTAAGACTGCAATAAGGTGGAAAATCCTCACTTGGAGGGGACTTACTAACACAGGGGCGTGGAAACCTACTGACAGGCAAGGTAAGTGAGAATCTCCAGATATTCTCCAAGTGTGTCCAGCGGAACAGAATAATCAGGGAACAGGTAGGATTCATTAGTGACTTGCCTAGTTGCAACCAAATCAAATTTAGTGGTTGGAGACAGACGGTGGTGGTAGAAGGCTGTTTGTGTGATTGGAGGCGAGTGTCCAATGGTGTACCTCGGGGATCAGTGCTGTGCCTCTTAATATTTCTGATTCGGAGGTGTTGGTGTTGGACTGGGGTGGTCAAAGCTAAAAATTGCATGACACCAGGTTATACTCCAAAAGATTTTGCGGCAGCACTAGCTTTCGAAGTGCTTCATCAAAGCGCACAATCTGATGAAGAAGCAGCGCTTCGAAAGTTCGTGCCTCCAAATAAACCTGTTGGACTATAAGCTGGTGTTTCCTGATTTTAAACCTTATCATAAAGGATGCAGCTGTGAATCTGGTAAGTGTTGGGGGGGGGGGGGTGACATGAGTAAGTTTGTGTTTGATACAAAGATTGGCTGGGTGGTTGGCAGTGAGGAGGAAGGCTTTATGTTACAGGAAGATACAGATGGAATGGTCAGATGGTCACATCAATGGCAGATGGAATGTAACCCTGATAAATATGAGGTGATGCACTTTGGAAGAAGGAACCAGGCAGGGGAGGACTAAATGAATGGCAGAACAAGAGGAAGCTCAGTGAGTGCTTCTCCACGTATCCCTGACTGTGGCTGGACAGGGTAACACACAATTTGAGAAAGCATACGGGAGCGTAAACGCAGCCTTCACACATCGAAGCATAGATTATAAGAGCTATGCAGAACGTTCGTTAGCCATGATGGAATACTGTGTGTAGTTCTGGGAGCTTAATTACAGGAAGGATGTGATTGCACTGGAGAGGGTGTAGAGGAGATTCACCAGGATATTTCCTTGGATGGAGCATATCAGCTTTGGAGAGAGGCAAGATAAGCTCGGGTTGTTTAGTTTGGAGCAGAGAAGACTAAGGGGGACGTGAATCAGGAGGATAATATTGCGAGGGACATGGACGGGGTGGACAGACACCAGTTGGCCCTTTTAGTCAAAGGGACACACTTTTGAAGTGACGGGTTTGAGGCTTAGTGAGAATTTGAGGACTGTTTTTCACCCAAAGTATGTTGGGGTCTGGGATGCACTTCGTGAGAGGGGAATTGTTACGGTAACCTCAAAACCATTAAAAAATACATGGTTGTGCACTTGAAATGCCATAAGATTCACCGCGACGAGTTTTGTGTTGGACAGTGGGGCTAATGTAGACCGTGCTGTATTTCTGACAGTGCAGAGTCTGTGCTTCTGCGATTGTATGGCTGTGAAAGGTCAATCATTCAGTAGCTTAAGATAGGAATTGATGGATTTCTGAAGAATATCTTATCAAAGTGTATATGAGTGAACTTGTAATATCTTCTGAAAATACGTCAATGACAAAATTAAGAGAAAAAGGTGCAGCTTCCTTACATTCTGTACCAGATAATTGAGGACATGGAAATAGAGGATTAATGGGGCAAATACTTCAGTTATGCCTTCACAATAAAAAAGCAAAAATAAAATTTCCTCGCAATTCTAGGGAACTTTAGTCTGCTGAGAAAAAGGGAATAGAATGAAATTAGCAACTAAAACGTTTTAGAGAAAATATTGGACTGAAATTAATGAACATAGACAAAGTCAACAGAGGTTTATGAAATAGGAATCAGATTTGAGAAAGTGGCTGTTAGCAAAATTATGGAGAAGGTATCAACGCAACACGATTGGAATCTCAGAAAGATTTTTGATAAAGCCCCAAGCCTTTTGTGCAAATTCGAATCCTGTGGGACTGGGGCTAATATATGGTCATGGTTTTAGAATGAGAGAGCTGGCAGGAAACAGTGAGTTGGAATAAAACCATGTTTTTGAATGGAAGGCTTGGAGGATATAACAAGGATCGAGATTTGGCATTCAGCTATTCCCAAAACACATCATATCTTTGGTTGAGGGGCTCAATTGCAATGGTCCCAAGTCTGCTAACAACACTAAACGATGTCAGCTTGTGAGTGGATGAGGAGGATGTAAAAAAAAGGCTCCAAGGTGATTGAGACAAGTGGAGTGACTGACCAAATATCTGGCAGATGGAGAGAAATGGCAGAGATGAGAGATTGTGTACTTTGATATGATCAATTGAATGGCAGCTTATCATTGGAAAAGGGTTTGGTTGAAAAATGTTGATCTATAAATGAACTTAAGCTGCATTTTTGTTTATTTCTGCACAGCCTTCCGAGTCCATGTAGGGCAGTGAGTTCTGAACACGGAAATCAATACTGGGAATAGCATTGGCACACTGTATACAGTGTACATAGACACACCAAGTGGGGAGCTGTAACATTGAAAAGAACCTGCATCTCCCTGTACACTAGTCACTGAAAGCAATATTGCATAAGCAGAAAGCAGGTAGGAAGATCAATGTTTTATTCACTTTCATTTCAGGGGTATTTAGAATACAGGAGTAAGGGTCATTCACTACAACTGTCCAGGGTCTTGGTGTAACCCCATCTCGAACATTGTGCAGTGTTGTGTGCAGTTTTGGTGTCCTTACCTAATAAAGGGCAAACCTGACATTAAGGGAGTGCAGTGAAGGATGACCAGACTGATCACTGGGATGACAGGTTAGTTGTTGGAGCAGAGTTTGGGGTGACTGGGCCTGTATTCCATGGGCTTTAGGAAAATGTGTGGAGATCTCAGTGAGATATATAAAACTCTGTCAGTGTGTGACAGATTTGAAGCAGGGATGATAGTTCACTTGATAAAAAACAGTTCACGAACCGCATTGCAGTCAAATCCTACTTAATAAACAAGTGTTATCAGAGAACTCCCTCTTTATTGATGGGCCGAAGGCACTGTATTTCATAATGTTTAAACATATTTTGGGTATGAACATTATGTGGGGAAAACTGCATTAAGGAGATGTTCGGCCATGAAATAGCATGGGGGAAGCTCAATGTGCTGAATGACCTCCACCTCTCCCGATGTTTCTGTGCAATCTGTGAGAAAGCTCTGTAAATGTTGTCACACGCTCTCAGATGTTAGGAAGGATGTCTATGCGGGGTCAACAGGACTGTGTTTCCCATTCCCTTTTCTGATAACGTGGTTGATGCCGGGTGTTCTGTCCGGTTTTATCCTTTAAGACCTCAGAGTAGTTTGATACAATGGAGTGTCTCACTTGGCCGATTCAGAGACACTCTGTGCGTCTGGAGTCTCTTTTAGGCCAGACCAAGAAAGCACGGGAGACTCACTTCCTGAAAGTATATTGGTGAAGGAGATCGATGTTTACAATCAACATTGGACACAAGATCACTATCACTGACACCAGATTTTAGGTCTCGATATTTTATTAATTATTTTCAACTTCCTCCAGCTGCCAGAGTATTGGCCTAGTCTGGATTCGTAATCCAATGCTATTTCTACTACAGTACCATCTCCACATGGGAATCCATCGGAAACCACATTGACCTGTTTATTTCGGTGCTGTTTGACAGCTCCATCAAAAATTATTCCCACCAATTTGACTATCGTGATGGGACTGAGGGGGTGGTAATTGGTCAGATTGTAATTATTCTCCACTCAGGGACTGGACACAGTTAGTAATGTTCCCCTTTTATCTTAGCCTGCTGGACAAACTTTCCTCATTCCTGAAGAATGGCTCAGGCCCGAAACGTCGGTTCTCCTGCTCCTTGGATGCTGTCTGACCTGCTGAGCTTTTCCAGCAACACATTTTGAGCTCTAATTTTCCTCATTGCCAGGGAGATGTCAGTGTTGGAGCTGGAATGAAACAGCTTCCCCAGGGACACGGCTTGTTGTGCAGCACAAGTCTTCAGTCCTACTGCAGGAATGGTGTCAGCGCCCATTGCCTTTGTCGTATCTGTTGTGTTCAGCTGTTTCCTCATGACAGTACAGCAAATCGAATTGCTTGAAGACTGGCATCTGTGATTCTGTGGGAAGCATGATGAGTTTGAGGTGGATCATCCACTCATCACGTCTGGCTGAGGATAGTGCAGACACCACATCCTTGACTTTTTTCGTTGACGTACAGAGCTGTTCCGATATTTAGGATGAGGATATTTGTGCAGTCCTCACCTCCAGTAAATTGTTTAATAGTCCGTCGACATTTAAGTTTGGATTTGGCAGGGCAACAGAGCTTAGATCTAATCTGTTAGTCTTGGGATCATTTCCCCTCTCCATCAGACATTAGTTCTTCTGGTCGGAATGTAACCAGTTAATTGCAGTAGCTTTAATGCGTTGTCAACAGGTTTAGATCCACGTGATTCCGATCCTGGCATGTTCACCCACACTCATAACTGAACCATGGCTCGGCTTGATGGTAATGGTAGACTGATGAATTATCGTCGGGAAAATGTTACAGATTGTCGTTGAATACAATTCTGTTTCTGCTGCCTGCTGTGATTTACAGCACCAAATGATAACCCAGTGTGAGTTACAATATCTACAATTCAATTCTACTGCCTGTCCCCCAGTTCACACCGAGACCCATTCACCCATCAGCCCTGTATTCTGTACCTAACCTGGTTTCTGATGCAGTAAACACTTGCATTTTCATAATCTTATTCTGCTGAGGGCCTCACCCTGATGTCACGCCTCTAATTTGTTACTTTAACTCAATCCATTTAAAGTAATGATCTATATCGTTCCTTTTCCACAATGTCAACTTCTGTATTTGAAGTGAATGTGTCTCCCACTGTTTTTCTCCCTGACCATGATTAAAAGCTCTGTAGTGTCAGTGATGCCAGACTTATGTAGTTTCAGAATCAAGGAACTTGTGCACCATGCGTTATTGTTCAGTTCCCAGTGTACGGCACTCCTAGTTGGACAAGATGTTTGAGCATCTTTGTCATCCTTCTTTGGAAATTGTCCAAAAACAGAAATTGCTGAAGATGTTGCAGCATCTTCTGCAATGAATGCAGTGTTTAACTTTTAGGTCCAGTGACCCTCTACAAAGCTCCCAGTTTCTAAAGCAAGTTTGGTATTTTTATTACCAGTATCCATAGTTAGTTGTTTGTGAAAGTTTGTTCTGTGTCTATTCATGTCTGGAGAAACTCCAAAGATCTGTCAGCATCTGCAGAGACAGAGAAACAGCGTTTGCATTTTGTGACACTTCTTCACAACTGAAAAGCATTGGAAACTTGGCTGTTAAATACCTTGCCGAGGTGGGAGATAGGTCACAGGGGAAAGAGGGCGTGGCAAAGATATACCGGCTTTTAGCAGTGGTGAACGAGAAGATGATATAGAACGGGTTTAAATAAAGATGTGGATGGGAAAATGGGTTCTCTCTATTGAGTGCAAGATAAAGAAGACACAATCACACAAGGTCATAGGGAGGCCAGGAGGGAGAATGTTGACTATATGGCATACAAAGATCTGGCCATAAATACGTTTTCACTGTCGAGTTCATCACCTCCTTTAGACCAAGGATATCAGGTGCTTGACTTCTTATTGACACTAGTAAGCGTTTCATGCTGCTTGAGTTTTGTAATAGAGAGAAAAAACAAATCACAGTATGCAGTTTGGGCTGAGTATTATTTACCTGTCATGTTTACTCTAGTTTCAAATTTGCAGTATTTATCTTTAAATGCTTGTTCTTGAAGTTAGTATTGGATGGAGTTTGAGGGATGGTTGAGGGATGACATTATAGAAGTTTCTAAAATCATGAGAGGTATGGATAGCGTGAATAGCCAAGATATTGCCCACGGGATGGGGGAGTTCAGCCATAGTAGGCATTGGTTTAAGTTGAAAGGTGGAAGAATTAAAAGGGACAAAGGGGCAACGTTTTTACACAGAGGGTAGTGTGGGTATGAAATGAACTGCCAGAGTACGAGTGCTGGATGCCAGTACAGCTACAACATTTAAAACTCATTTGGATAAAACATATGATTGGAAAACATTGAGAGGCCTATGGGCCAAATGAAAGCAGATGGGACGAGCTTAATTTGGAAAACCTGGCTAACATGGACATTTAGAAAAGCTTCACGCAGAGTCAGTGGCGGTCTGTAAAAGGGAAATTATATTTTTCCCTGTAAAATCATGCAAGTATTTCTGGAGATGCCTGAGAATGTAACAAGCGGACTTGATACAGGGGATCTGTTAGAACACCAGGCTTTCCAGGGATTTGCCACAAGGTACTACAAAATAAAAGTTCTTACACAAGTCAGAAGCTCGTAGGATGATGGAGAACGTATTAACATGGGATGATGATTGCTTAACATATACAAATCGGAGAGTCAGGATTAATGGATCTTCATGATAAAGGTGTATCTGCTGGAGGACCACGGCTATCAGTCCGATGACATCAGTTATTTACACTCTATATTGATAGCCTGAAGGAGGGAGCTGAGTGCAATTTACATCCGAGTTTGAGGATGACACTGAGAATCAAAATGCAGGCTGTTATTTAATGGAGAGGACTTCCAGAAAAGGAACAGGACAAAGGGATTGGAGTCTTCCTGTGTATGAAACATAAAGTCAGAATGCTGATGCAGCAAGTAACTAGGTTGGTTCAATAGCCGGCATCCAGGGATGAAAGGGTGGTGTTATTGCGAATCTTTAAAACGGTGAGGTGATTATTCATTCGGGTTTAAATGAATGAGGAGTGATACAGATGAAAAATACAAGTAACATAAGGGACTTGAGAAGGTAGATGTTGAGAAGTTGTTACCATTCCTGAGTGGAGTCTTAAACACGAGGACATAGATACCAAATATGGAACATCGATTTCTCTCTGAGATTCAAAGTGATATCTTCTCTCAGAAGGTAGTGAATGTCTGGAATTCCCTGACCCAGAGAGTTGTGGAGGGATACAAGGAGTAGGCAAGAAAGTAGAGTTAGACCTGGAGTAGATCAGCCATGTTCATATTAAATGACAAGGCAAGCTTGAGAGACCGAATAGCCTACTCTTGTTCCAATTTATTAATTTCACATGTTATGCTTTTGCAAAGTAACTGGTTATTTTCCCGGAAGTTGTGTTGTGTAATGCTACATTCGGATGAGCAGAGGATTTGTTTGAGTTAACGGTGGGTGGGGTATGGGGGCTGTATTCACAGTAAATCTGGGTCTGTAACACGACCCACATCTGGAGCAGACGTTGCAGAGAGGGGAAGCCTGGAAACAGGGATTGGGGGTAAGTGTCCCTTCCTGACCCAGCCTGGATTTTCCAAGTGCATTTCCAAAACTGCACCTAACCAACAGAGTGGCCTTGATCTGCCCCTATGTGCCTGGTCCGAAGGGCAGAATGGAACATCACAACATAGGGCTGAGGGACATGAGTGGATTATTCGGCCCTTTGACACTACTCCACCAGTAAATAAGGTCGTGGCTCATCTCATTATGGTCCCAGCTGCACTTTTCTCTCCTTGCACCATTATCCCTGATTCACCTGTCTATGGAAAATCAGACGAAACTAGCCTCGATGTAATATAAAGATTCAACCATCCCAAACTTCTTGGAAAGAGAATTCCCACTGAATGAATTCCCACTTTGTGATTATTTTTCTCACTCCAGTTGTGACTGAGGATGGAGGGTGTCACTTTTTCCTTTTCTAGTCCCACGTTTCCACTGCTCACAACAAACTTTCAATGTAACCAGGTTGGTGATATGGCCGATAATAAATGTCTCAGACTGGGTCAGGTTCAGTGATAAGAACAAGTCAGGTAGATTTCTTCAGTCAGTCACAAGTTACTAACAGAACTAACAGAGAGATATGTTGGATCTGTGTGTAGCACTGCTGCCTCACATCACCAAGAAGCTGGGTTCAATTCCAAACTCAGGGAAACTTCTATGTGGTTTGAACATTCTCCCCATGCCTGTGTGGGTTTCCTCCCAGTGCTCCAGTTTCTTGCCACAGTCCAAAGATGTGCAGTTTAAAGTGGATTGCCCATAGTGCCCAGGGAAGTGTAGGTTAGATGATTTAGTTCTGGGAAATGCAGGGTTACATGGATAAGACTGGGGGCACGCCCAGGTGGGATGCTGTTTGGTGGGTAAGTGTGGACTTAATGGACGGAATTTCCTGCCTCCACACTGTAGAGGTTCTATCACAATGACAATAAATTTGCACTTTACAAACACCCAGTGGATACATACTAATCCACACTTATCAAGGTCTTGTATGTTTCAATCTCATTCCAAGAGTAACCTGTTAAAGCCTTTATAATATGAGCCCTTCACCCCAGAAATACGTGAAATGAAATATCTCCGAACTGCTTCCAATGTAATTATATCCTTTCTCAGATAAGGAGACACAAAAAAACTAATCTCACACTCAGATCATAATGTTTATAATTGTTTTCTCAAAGTGCTGTTCTTTCTTGGAAACCTCTTCCCCACAGACCATTGCAGGCAGAGATACTGAATATTTTTGAGGCACAGACGGAAGGTTCATAAATAACAACAGAGTCAAGGATTATCGAGGAATGGGCAGCAATGTGCTGTGTGGGAGGAGATGTAAACAGTGGTATCAAATAACACGGCTTCAGAACCTCCAGGAATAAATGCAAAATGAAATGATAATATCGATAAAAAGTTAAGGGGAATACAAAATGGCGGAGATCCAGAAGGTCTGCTTTGCTGGGCTCTGCATCAACACACGGGCAAAGTGGTTCTCTAACCCACCCATCCAAGCCGTTTACTTAAAATTCAGCACTAAAAGAGCGATAGAATCTTTCGTGATCCAGATTTGTCAAAGGGAAATGACAAAACACGGGAAAGGATCGAGTAAGTTCCAACACGTGGTGCACCCGTCAGAAGCATAGAGCATACCTGAGGCTGTAGCTGCAACCCACTCTGCTCTTCAATAGACCCAGTTACTCACCAGGTCTTGGTCACTGAGTTCATCAAGTTACGTGAAATGATTGAAGCCATGATTGAAGAACAGTTCAGCCGTGGCTAGAGCCGCTCTCAGCCGTGCTCCAAAAACATGAGCAACAACTTGACAGACTTGGAAACAGGACAGACGATGCCAAGAGCCGAACTGCAGTGGCAGAGACCATGATCGATTCCTCTCGGGAGAGGATCCTCGCTCTTGAAAAACAGGTCTGCACCTTAACTGAACAAGATGACGACCTCCAGAACAGGGGCAGGATGAAGAATAATCACATCGTCTGTTTGCTGGAGCGGACAGAAGGTGGTCAGCCGGTGGGTTTTTTCAAGAACTGGCTGCAGCGATCCCTTCACTTCGAAACTGAGGAGGGTGAAGACTGAGACAGTTCATCAGATTACGGCGCGGTAGTCAGACTCAGACTAACGCCTTCATCCTGTCCTTGCGCAATTACTTAGTTATGGGGATGAACAAAAGGGATGGAAGCTTTCAGAACCCAGGGGAAAGATCCGATGGGTTTAATTCACTAGAGCTCCAGGATTATGTTCTTTCGGGTCTCTTCAGCGGCGGTGATTCAGGAAAGAAAATCTTTTGATGAGATTAAGAGAAGTGCAAGGGAATTCTGATTCAGTATTCCTTACGGTACCCAGCGGTGCTCTGTATTGCTTTCAATGGATCCACAAACTCATCTGACTCTCCAGAGAAAGCGAAAACTTTATGGACATTTTAACGTAAGCTGGATATTTAGATATTGCTGAAAATGTGTTGCTGGTTAAAGCACAGCAGGTCAGGCAGAATCCAAGGAACAGGAAATTCGATGTTTCGGGCCAGAGCCCTTCATCAGGAATTTCCTGATGAAGGGCTCTGGCCCGAAACGGCGAATTTCCTGTTCCTTGGATGTTGCCTGACCTGCTGTGCTTTAACCAGCAACACATTTTCAGCTCTGATCTCCAACATCTGCAGACCTCACTTTTTACTCTTGGGTATTTAGATAATCATGTTTCTCCTAAAGAAATTTTGTTGGATTTTTCTAGTATTAACCAGTATTAGATTATAGCTGGGACTGGGTGGAGTACTCATTTTTAACTTCTTCGTTAGTATTACTACTCTTTTTCTCCTTCTTTACTTGTGTCTGGGGTGCAGCTCAAGCTGGAGGGAGTTACAAAGGTAGTTGTGATGGCTGAGTGCTAATCGAAGGGCAGTTCAAGCCTGGTTTTTGTTGTTAATTGCCCAGGATTCCATATTGGTAGCGGGCACAAGATAAAGTTTTAAGGTATGTAAGCGTCCCCAGTTGGCGGGGGAGGTAAATTCTCCTTTCGAGTGTCATTGGAACTTTGGATTTTATTTTGTTCTTTGGTTTTTTTATGTTTTTAGCTTTGGAAAGTTTTGAGAGCTTGTTAGATGTAGTAGTTTTAGTTTGTACAGTTTTTAGGCTCGATGAGTCTTCTTCATTAATGATCAGCGATGTGTAATTCGATGTGAAACTCTAGAGTTGAAATGTTGCTACAATGTGTTATGGATAATGATATGCTTAAATGGTGTACCTGGAACATTAAGGGGAGCCATCTGCCAGTCAAGAGGAAAAATGTACTTTCTAGTCTTAAAACTAGAGGGTGGATGTTGTCCTATTTCAGGAGATGCACCTTGATGACAAGGAACATTTTGACGTTACAGCAGGGCGGGTTTGGTAGGGTTTATTTCTCGCCTTTTAATACTAGGCATTGGAGAGAAGCCACGCTAGTTAGAATGTATCTTCCATGAACTATGGGAAATCATACTGTATTTTGAACGATTCTTGCCCCACCCACTAAATGCCCAGCGCACCCTCTTAAAATCCTGGTAGATGCATTTTCCAAAGTAAGTTATCTTGCATCGTGGCACATATTGTCGAAGGAGATTACAACTGTCTTATGGCCAAAGGTCCCCCAATATCCTCGTTATAATGTAAGCAATTAGTGGGTCTGTGTGCAGAACTAGAGCTGGTGGATGTCTGGAGGCAGATCGACCTCACAAGTAGCAATTTTAATTTCTTCATTAACCCGCACAAATGCCACACGAGGGTTGATCTCTTCCCCATCCCTGAAACAATCTTAGACATGGTGGCATCCTGCTACAATTGGGAATATTACCCCAACATACCTGCCCCAGAAGTGGGATAGAAGTCACATAAGATTATGTTGTATGCAGATGAGGGTTTTAAGTTTTTGTCAATTCCCACAATTTCGGCAGCTCACGTGATGTAATGCATTAATTCGCTTGTCGCCTTTTCGTGCTATAAGATTAATTTTACAAGGTTTCTGACCATGCCTATGGGAGGTCTGAGGGAAATGCCTGATATTGAAGGTAAATCCTGGTTTCCTTTTAAGTGGTTACGGGAGTGGGGAGTTTCTCTATTTCGGTATATTGATTACATCCGTTTTTGAAAATGTATTTAACGTGAACTATGTCCATTTGTTTGACAAAATTATACAAGAACTTCAAAGATGGGATGCACTTCCAACATCCTGGCTAGGTTGGATTGCTGTTCTTAAAATGAATGTCCTTCCTTATTTGCTATACCCCGTGTGCATGCTTCCTTTGATGTTTCCCAGGCAGATATTAAGAGACTTAATGGCTGGGTTAGCTCTTTTATTTGGCATCATAAGCGACTCTTTATCAAGCTAACCAAATTGCAACTACCCCACAAAGTGTGGGGAGTGGATGTCCCAGATTAAAAGCTATCAATTAAGCTTTTAATTATCCTATATTAGTGTCTGGCACGCTGAGGACTCCGCATCAATACGGTTAGATATTGAACCCTCTCAGACAAAGTGAACCCTTATTAGTCTGTTGTTCTGAGACAAAATGACGGTAGTTATGGAGTATTGTCATAATCCAAAAAGTATCAATGAAGTTAAAGCATGAATGACAATGCATCAGTTCGAGGACAATACAGCCATATCCATGTTTCTTACCCCTATGATGGCATACCAAGTTGTCAACTGGGGATAATGGATTCCAGATTTAAACTGTGGGCAGCCAGGGTGTACCTTGCTTGAGTGATTTAGAACTGGTAGAATCCCTACAGTTTGGATACAAGCCCTTGGGCCCAGCAAGTCCACGTCGACCCTTTGAAGAGTAGCCCACCCAGAACCATTCCCCTACCATCCTATATTTACACTGACTAATGCCCCAACCTTTACATCCCAGAACACTATGGGTGCTTTATCAACAGCCAATTCATCTAACCTGCGTATCTTGGATCTTGGTGCTGTGAGGCCGCAGTACTATCTATTGAGCCACCACATTTCATTTGAGGAGAAAGAATGATATCATTTGATCAAATAACTCGTAAGTATGGACTACCTAGTAGAGTCCTCTTCTGTATTTTGTTCCAGATCAGAGAATTGCTGTAAAAAAACACACACACTTTTAAAAGACTCTTACAGATCTGATAGAGGGAAGAGGGTTTCTATTGCTTAGAATACACTCTCTGTCAGTACCCTTTATCATTGGTTGGAAAGTGTCCCCTCAGGCGAGACTGTACAGCTTTGTGTTGTCTGCGAGAGAGACTTGTGGGTACACAACACTTCGGAGACAAGGGAGGATATTTATGAAAATGCTGGAAGGATTTTGATCTGTAATAGGACCCATTCCATGCAGTTGAAAATTATTCATAGGGTCTATCTGACTCCAGGTTGTCTCTCAAAATGCATAGTGGGATTATCTTCATCATGTTCTAAATGCAGAATGACTAGAGGCACTCTTACTCATTGCTTGTGGTCCTGTTGCAGGCTTCATCTATGTTGGAGCACTGTGTCAGGTGTGATAGAATGGGTCTTGGGGACTGAATTGGAGATGGACCTGGTTTCTCCTTTCCTGGGCCTGCCCAGGGTACTTTACACAGATGTAGATGTGAAAGAAATCATATCCTTACTTTCCGTGCTAGGACAAATATGTGTTGTGTTGGATGTCTGATCCCCGACCCCCCACCCACAACCACCCACCCAACCGTGCCTGTTGGTTCGTCGTAAGCTCTCCATGGAGAATATCCCTTTGGACTTTCTCACCAGTCTGGTGCACCAAAAAACATAGCTATATATAAGACACAGCAGCCCTTTTTGGATTACTGCGATACAGGCTTATCTGCCACTCTAAGAAGGGCTTTTTACAGCCATGATGATATTGTTTAATGAATCTAATATCCAGAGACGAAAAACTATGAACATAAAAGTATGCATCAGCTAATGCTCTTGATGAACGAGAGCTATCTTTATGTTATGCTGAGCTGTATTATTTATTCATTATTTATTATTTAGTTTTGTTTTTTCTTCTGTCTGTGTAGTGTTTTAACTTGTTTTGTATGTACATGCAATTGGAATTTTTTTCAGTTATTTGAGTTGTGTTGTTATTGGTTTATTATAATATTAAAAATTTCTTTATCAATAAAAATATTTTTAATTTAAAATGCTAACATTGATAGAATAGTCTCCCAGAGGAAACTCATTAGAGAGACCACTCATGGTGGTTTATCCTGAGGGTCACCTCATCTCGGGTGATGGGGTGAGGGTGAGAGAGCG
Organism: Hemiscyllium ocellatum; assembly: GCF_020745735.1. Lineage (NCBI taxonomy): Eukaryota > Metazoa > Chordata > Chondrichthyes > Orectolobiformes > Hemiscylliidae > Hemiscyllium > Hemiscyllium ocellatum. The sequence continues at coordinate 56,910,420 of NC_083428.1, read as the reverse complement.
TCCCGTTCATGGTAACCTCTGTCAGTGTGAGGAACTGAACCTGCGCTGTTGGCCTCCCTCTACATCACAAACCAGCCGTCCAGCCAACTGAGTGGGAGAATTATGTAGCTGTTACAGAGAGAAAAAATCACAGACAAAGGGTAAGAGAAACATTCATAACAAGGAAGGTTGTACAATTCAGATATCGGTCAAGATAAAGGCTGAGGGTAAAAACGTTCTCTGCTCGAAATTGTATTTTATAACAAGACGTGTTTAGAAGCTCTTTTTGGTTTAATATCATTAAGGTGAGTCAAGTGACATAACCAGAATTACTAAGTGTGATTGGATATCTATAAACATAAAATAAGTGTATATTTTTGTTCGGTCTGTGTACAGCATGCTGACCGTTGCATGCAAGTATAAAATGATGGAATATATTGTTAGGTATCCGTAACCATGGGAAATGCCCTCAAACAGGCCCTTCAAAAAACCCAGGATAGAAGTGCCTGAGTGCTGTCTGGCCATGGACAGGACCCAGGGGGTTGAATGGTTGAAAGTTCCTGTAACATGGAGCTGAGAAGACCATCAGTTCAGCGGGGACCTTATTAAATGCTAGACCACGTTTAAAGGGCTGAATGGCCTCAGCATGGTTTGAATTGTTTGTGATTTGAAAAACGTACTTCTCTACTCCTTCCTCTTATGTGTTACACACTGGGACACTGCCATTTTCCTGAAACTGGGAATCATTTGGAACATTATCTGGAACATTCCATAATCGGCATTCGCCAGAATATTCTATAACTGTGTGGGATGTTTTGCAAAGGCGAGAGATAGAGAGAGAGAGTAAGCGTTGCATGCAGTTGTGAGAGTGGGGGACCATGAGCCTTTTTCAGGGGTAGCTGTGATCACAGATATACAGTGATGTGAGGGAGCAGAGAGAATACGGTGACACTCATCCTGACAGAGCAGGGAAGGTTATTGTTGCTTGTCCTGTATTACTGGACATTTCTTCAGACCTCAAATACTGCACTGAGCTGGACGGTGAACTCAGACCATGCTTGGTGGGTCTAGTGCTGTGGCTCCTTCTGGGAAGAGAACGTTCTCCCTCTGTCCTCGCCCATCTAATACACCCGCCATGCTCCGTCAACAAACCATGTGTAATTGTCCCTTATCTGCCAATCTGCCATTTCCCTGCCCTTGCTCTGTATCCACCTAATCCTTTCCTATCTGTGTATTTGTCCAAATGCCTTTTCAATGTTGTTATTGTACCCACTTCAATCACTTCCCCTGGCAGCTCAGTCCATGTGGGTACCACACTCTGCGTAAAAAAGATGACCCTCAGGTTCCTGTTTATTTTTTCCTCTCCAAATATGAACAGATGTCCTCTCGTCTTCGATTCCCCAACCTTGCAAAAAATTGAAGTATTCACCCCTGAGCACGTCTCTCATGATTTGATAAAATCTATGCTTCTATAAGAACCCTCTCAGTTCCCTACGCTGTAAAGAAATAAGTTCTAACCTGTCCAAATTCTCCCTATAACTCAACCCTTTAGGCCAAGAAACATCTTTGTAAATTCCTTCTACATTCTTTTTTGTTCAATAATATCCTTTCTAGAGCAAGGTGAACAAAACTGAACACAATACTCCAACTGCAGCCTTACCAACATTCTGTACAACTGCAACATAACGTTCCAACTTCTATACTCAATGCCCTGATGAAGGCCAGTGTGCCAACAGCTTTCTTCACTGTCCTGTGTATCTGTGACTCAAATTTCAGATAACCATGCACCTGATCTCCAATGTCCTTTTGTTCCACTACACTCCTTAAGTCCCTCTCATTCATCATTAAACTCCTACCTGGATTTGACTTTCCAAAATGCAAGACGTCACACTTATCTATATTAAACTCCATTTGCTAATTCCGTCCCACTTTCCCAGCTGGTCAACGTACTGCTGCAATTTCTGATAACGTTCCTCGCTATAAACGATGTCTCTAATTTTAGTGTCATCTGCACACATACTAACCTTGCATTGTGCACTCTGGTCCAAATCATTGATATAGATAACAAACAGCAATGGGCCCAGGACCGACCCCTGAGGTATTCCAATTGTCACAGGCTTCCAGTCCGACAAGCATACCTTCACCATAGCCGTTTGCTTCATAACGTCAAGCCAAGTGTGTCGCTAATTTGCCAGTTCACCTTGGATTTCATGCGATCTAACCTTCTAGAGCGGCCTACTATGTGGATCCTTATCAAAGGTCTTACTGAAATCCAAATAGAAGATGTCTACCACCCTGCGCTCGTCAACGCCCCTGGTCACTTCCTCAAAAACCTCTTACAAAATTTGTAAGACAGGATCTGCCACGCACAAAACCATGCTGACTGCTCCAAGTCAAACTCTGTATTTCCAAATGCATGCACATTTTATCTTTCAGAAGATTCTCAAGTGGTTTAGCGAAAACAGGTGTGAAGCTTACTGGTCTATCTTTCCTGGGCTTTTCTTTGCAGCCATTCTTGAATAAGTCACAACGTTTGCTACCGCCCAGACTTCCGGTATCTTGGCCCGTAAGCTTTATCTCTAGCCTCTTGCAGTCCTCTTGGATGTATCTGGTCAGGACCAAGAGATTTGTCTCTAATATGTCCAACAGAAACTCTACTGTGATATGGACAGTACCAAGATTTGACAACTAACCTCCTAAAGGTCACAGGTCTTCATGTCTTTCTTCATGGTAAACACAGAGGGGAAATTGAGGAATTCACCAATCTCTTGAGGTTTTACACATGCATGCCTATTTTGTATTTTAAAGCATCCTATTCTCTCCCTAGTTGTTCTTTATCTTTACTATACTGAATTTGGATTCACTCTAAATTTCTCAGCCAAGGCTATCCCATACCCCCTTTCACCTTGCTGATTTCCTTCTTCAGTAAACTCCTCTATCCCCTGTATACCTCCAGGGATTCCCTTGATCCGAGCTGCCTGAACCTGAGCCACGCCTCCTTTTTTTCTGGTCAGAGCCTCAATATCTCTTGACATCCAGGGTTCTCTCTTCCAGTCTCACATTGCCTTCACCCTCACAGGAAAATGGAAACCTTGAACTCGAGCTATCTCACTTTTAAAGCCCTCCCACTTGCTCAAAATCCTTTTACCTCGAAACAAACAACTCCAATCATCCCCTGCAATCCCCTGTCTAATTCCAACAACATACGCCTTGCCAAAATTAAAAGTTGAATCTGTGGATCAATGTTGACCCTCCCATAACTATTTTAAAATTAATACAACTCTAACCACTTTTCCCAAAATGCTCCCCCACTTTATCTCCACCTATCCTGCCCTATTTCCCAACAGTAGGTCGAATTTGTTCCTTCCCGAGTAGGTTATTCTATATATTGATTGTGGAAACTTTCCTGAACACACTTAACAAATTACGTTCCATCTAAGTTCTTAACCATCTGGAAGTCCCAGTCTATGTTCGGAAAATTGAAATCACCTATTATAACAATCCTGTTTCTCCTGCAAGTCTCCCCAGTCTCCCTGTATATTTCTTCCTTAATTCCCATTGTTAATTTGGAGGCTTATATTGCAACCGCTATAACATTACCATCCCCCTCTAACGACTTCGTACCATTCACGAAACATCATTGGATATTATCTCAGTTATTTCAACTTTAAATACTGATGTGATACTCACCTTAAACTGTTTCCATTGACGTTTCTCCATCGCAGGCATAGTGGAGATATGGAGCTGTAAATGGATTGGAGCTGCACATTCTGTCACTTCCAACATTTGGCTGCAAGTTTCCCCCACACTGGGCAGCGACCTAATACAGTGTTACCGAACAATGCTACATGCCTGGATTGAGATAAGAACGAACAAGTGCAGTCTGCACAGCACCCCACGCTGGACATTTAGCCCATGATAATAGATCAAGCATTGGTGTGAGCTGCACAGAGTTCCATTCTGGGTATTGCTGGGTTGCATTCAGCAGTACGCTAGTCGGATCTACTCAATGCTCCATCCTGAAAGTATAATGGATGGAGTGGTTATGTGAGTTGGATTGCGAATGTGAGAGAGCTAAACATCTGGCAATACCTTTATTTTTTGTTTTCAATCTTGTGTTTGGACCCTGTGTCCCAGCCTCGAGCAGTTGAATGACTGCCTCCTCTTTCTGTGTCCCCGTCCTGTTCCTGTGACCCAGTCTCGCGGAGTTGAATGACTGCCTCCTGTTCCTGTGTCTCAGTTTCGAGCAGTTGAATGACTGTCTCCTGTTCCTGTGTCCCATTCACGAGCAGTTGAATGACTGCCTCCTGTTCCTGTGTCCCAGTCTCGAGCATGTTGAGTCACTGCCTCCTGTTCCTGTGTCCCTAATCGATGTTGTGTGAAAGTAGATGTCCTCCTCCTGCTCCACAGTAACAGGCTCCAATAGGTCTGTGCTCAACTGCTGCTTCTGTGGAATGGAGTTGAGGGACTGAAGCCTCTTCACATTCTTTACCGTTTTTCTTGAGTAAAAGCCCTTATCCTGTTTCTGTAAAACACCATCAAAATCTGAATGATTTATTTTTGTATTTGACTGTCAGTAATTGAGCAAACAAGCTGACTGACAGTATTCAGAAGCGGAATAACCACCTTCTGTTCCCATGTTAAACACTCAAGGGTCAATAGACTCTCAGAGATGTACAGCACAGAAAAAGATCCTGCGGTCTGGTCATCCATACAGACCAAATATCCTAAATTAATCTCGTTCCCCCTTGCCAGCAGTTGGCCCATCTCCCTCTAAACACTTCCCATGCATGTATCCATCCAAATCCTTTTTAAAAGGTGTAACTGTACCTGCCCCCACTACCTCTTTTGGCTGTTCAATCCGTACACACAGAAGTGTCTGTGTGAAAATGTTGTTTTAGCGTCCCTTTTTAAATCTTTCTCCTCTCACCTTAAACCTTTGTCATCTATATTTGGACTCGTCTATCCTGGGAAAAGACATTGACTGTTTACCTTATCTATGACCCTCATGATTTTATAAACCACTTTAACGTCACCCCTCAGCCTCAATACTTGAAAATAGCCCCAGCCTATTCAAACTCTCCCTGTAACTCTAACCCTCCTACACCTGCAGCATTCTTTTAAAACTATTCTGCACCCTTTCAATGTTGACAACATCTCCCCGACAGCAGGGAGACCAGAATTAAAGGCAATATTACAAAAGTGGCCAAATATCCTGTACAGATCCAACACGTCATGCAAATGCTTAGAGTCAAAGCACACACCAATAAAGGGAAGATCACCAAGTGCCTTCTTCACTATGTTGTCTACCTATGACGGCACTTTCAAGGAACTGAAAACCTGCACCATAAGGTGCCTCACAGGACAGCGATCTGGGTTTTAATTCCATCCGTGAATGACTGACTGTGTGGTGTTTGTACATTTTCCCCGTGTCTGTGTGAGTTTCCTCCGGGTAATATGTTTTCCTCTGACAGTATAAAGATATACAGGTAAGGGTAGATTGACCATCCTAAATTGTGCATGGTAGCCTGGGATGTGTGGGCGAGGTGGATTAGCCATGGGAAATGCAGGCTCAGCGGGATAGGGTAGGGGTTTGTCCAGTGGGATACTGTTGAGAGGATCGGTGTGGCCTCGATGGGTAGAATAGCCTGTTTCCTCACTGTAGGGATTCCATAATTTCTATGGAGTTATCCTTGATTGGCGACTTTCAACAGGACCCTACCTATATTTCTAACTCTGATATTTCTTGCCAAATGCAACACCTCACAATTATCTAAAATAAACTCCATCTGCCACTCCTCGGCTCACCTAATCAACGTCTCATTATATTCTGAGACATTATTCTTCACTGTCGACATTACCACCAAAATTGGAATTATCTACAAACTTACTGACCATACTTCACTTACTCAAGTACAAATGATTTGCATAAGCAACAAAAGACTCACTATTGATCTTTGTGGCACGCCACTAGTCACAGGTCTCCAAATTCAATGAACAAATGTCCACTGTCATGCACTATCTCCAATATTCAAGAAAAGTTGGGCCTAAATGACGAGCTCTCCAGGATTCCCGGCAGTCTAACCTTGATAACTAGTTTACCATGTAGAACATTTTGGTTTTCTTACTGAATTGCATAAAGATAACATCCACTGTCCTGCCGTCATCAATCATCTTCTTCACTTCCTCAATAAATTCCACCCAGTCAGTGAGACGTGGTCTCAAATGTACAAAGCTCTCTTCAGTCCTTGTCTTTCCAAATGCATATACATCTTTTCCCACAACACCGCCCCCCCGCCCCCCCGCCAACAATTTAGTCACATTGACGTCAGGCTCACCAATCTATAGTTAGCTGTTTTTCCTTACTTTCTTAAATAATGACACTATGTTAGCAGCCCACCAGTCTTTTGACACCTCACCAGTGTAAATCAATAATACAGATAAATCAGCAAAAGGGTGAACAAACTCTTTCCGAGCTTCCCACAAACTTCTGGGATACAACTGATCAGATCCCAGGGATTTGTTCACCTTTGTATGTTTAAAATGTCCGATATCTCCTTGTAATATAGACACTAATTAAAATATATTTCTTCCTTCTCTCACTGATGTAATCTCCTCTACATCAAATACTGAGGAGAAATACTTGTTTAGTGACCCTCCCATCTCCTATGGTTACGCACATAGGTAGCCTTCCTGACCTGTAAGGTGCCCTATTCTCTCCCTAGTTAATATTTTGCCATTAAAAGACGTGTACTGTTGCTTCAATGCCTCGTTAACCCTATTTCTAAAGCCATCTCATGTCCATATTTTTCTGGCTGAGTTCCCCATTGACTATACACTTACTTCCCTGATACCCCTCT